>NC_133647.1:97383955-97513500 GCF_009905375.1 Apium graveolens | reverse complement strand
TACTTCATGTGATACATAGAGATTTATATTACTTAGAAATTGTGCTAGATGATGTAACATGCCTACCTGATGTTATTCATGTTTATATATGTGATATAGCTTAGTTTATCATGCGATGATAGATTTAGGTGAACTTGAATGAACATAAGGCGTTTGTTAGACAACCCTAGTATAGTGAAATTGTTTCATAACCTTAATAATAATATTATGAATACAATCATGAGATCTTTGTGTTTGTGAAACACGTAATTGATATGAATTTTCGATATGAGAGAAAGGATGATTCTGTCAACAACAGATTTCTATCTGTAAGAAAGGGTTATTAAGTGACGCCTCTTGGACAATGCTCCACCCGATCTGGGAATCGTCTGATTATTGATTATTGATTTGAAATATTTAATTTAAAAGGAAGAATCTCTTTATAATATGATTATGATTGTAATTTAATATAATCCCTCTAAAATTAAATAATATCAAGTAGTAATTGGCCAATGACACAACGGGCTTGTGTCGGTCATAGCCTTCCAACATGATAGAAAGTAGTTCTTATTTTTGATCATTGTCGTTTCATGCCACAACCGAGGGCTTTGATTTCGAAATAAGAATACTTGTCTATTACATAGAGATGTGTACATTGAATAAGAATCTAAAGGTCGTTACGTGCCACAGCCGTGGGCCTTTGGGGACTGATTCATTTGTACGGAATGTTGGGTTGACTTGACTTAGAATATTGAGTTTGGCGTGCCACAGCCGTGACTCAATTATTCAAGAGGCTAAAGTTTGATTAGGGAATAACATGAGATGTAATTGACAAGAGTTGTCTGCCTATTGAACATTACATGGCGTTTCGTGTCACATCCGGGGTTGTGTAATGGAATGTAGGATCCATATTCCCACTAGCATTATGAATGCTTAATTTTTCACATAGAGGGTTGAATAAATTAGATAAACTAGTGGGAGCCACTTATGAATAAAGACCCGATTCATATAGTGTTTTAAAATGAAATCGAATATTTGCTAAGTGTTGTTATGTGTTTATCATTTACAGATTTACTTTGTACGTTATGTCTTCTGCACTATCACTCAGGAGCATACTAGATGCTCACAAATTGACTGGTCCTAATTATGCTGACTGGCTTCGAAACTTGAGAATTGTTCTCAGGATTAAGAAGCTGGAATACGTGATTGACTCACCTAAGCCTACTGAACCTGCTAGTGATGCACATAATGATGAACATGTTGTGTATCGTAAGTGGATAGATGATGCAAATGTTGCTCAATGCATCATGCTAGCTTCCATGAACATTGAGCTACAGAAGCAACATGAGCATATGGATGCTCACACTATCCTCATGCATCTACAAAAGTTGTATGATGTGGCAGGGAGGACAGCTCGATATGAGATATCGAAGGAGTTGTTCGGTTGTAGGATGTCTGAGGGATCATCTGTGAATGACCATGTACTTAAGATGATCAATTTGATTGAACGTCTTGGACAACTTGGTTTTGCCATGGATGGGGAGCTGAGCCAAGACTTGGTCTTGCAATCGCTTCCGAGTTCGTTCTCGCAGTTTGTTGTGAACTTTCACATGAATAAGTTGGATGTCAGCCTGCCTGAACTCCACAACATGTTGAAGACTGCGGAATCGAATTTTTCCCCTAAGAAGAGTTCTGTTCTTCTAATTGGTGAAGGTTCCAATCCTAAGAAAAGGAAGAGGAACTCTTCCAAGAAGAAGAAAGTAGGTGAGAAAATGCCGGTTCCACCAAAAACTGAAGACCCTGAGAGCAAAGTTGTTTGCTTTCACTGTAACAAGGTGGGGCACTGGAAGAGGAACTGCAAGGTTTACCTTGCAGAATTGAAGAAGAAGGGTAGTGAGACTACCGCTTCTGATTCAGGTATATTTATGATAGAAGTGGAATATGTCATTTCTACTTGGGTATTAGATACCGCCTGTGGTTCTCAAATCTGCAATTTGTTGCAGGGACCAAGGAGAAGTAGGACTATTGAGGAAGAGGAGGTGATTCTACTTGATGGAAATGGAGCAAGAGTTGCTGCTGAAGATGTAGAATCATTTCATTTACATATGCCTACGGGCAAGACTATTGTTTGAAATAATTGTTATTTTGTTCCCTCGATTGTGAGGAATATTATTCCCATGTTAGACTTGGCTGGATTTTTCATTTATTATTGAGAATAATGAATGTTCTATTCTTTGAGATAATATTCTTTATGGACTTGGTGCTTTAGATAATGGTCTGTATATATGTGACATAATTTACTTCAGATTGAACAAACAAATAAAAGAAAAGGGATGATGAAAATCTCACTTTATAGTGGCACTGCAGTCTCCATTTAGTGGACATGGAGAGAGGGCTGCAAATTTGCTAGGAATGGTACACACAGATGTATGTGGACCAATGTCTATGCAAGCCATGGGTGGATTTTCATACTTCATTACTTTCATAGATGATAGATCTGGATTCGGATATGTGTTTGATGAAACACAAGTCTGAGTCCTTTGAAAAGTTCAAAGAATATAAGTATGAAGTGGAGAAACAACCAAACATAGTATTATAACTCTTCGATTAGATCGAGGTGGTGAATACTTTAACGGAGCGTTTCTAGATTATCTCAAAGTAAATGGTATAGTCTCCCAGTGGACTCCTCCAGATTGGTATCTGAAAGGAGAAATCGAACTTTGTTAGACATAGTTTCGTCCATGATGAGCTATGCAAATCTTCCAGTATTCCTATGGGGTTATGCATTGGAAACCTCAGCATATTTACTGAATAAGGTGCTTTCCAAATCTGTTCCTCAAACTCCGTATGAGATATGGAAAGAAAGGAAACCGAGTCTTAAACACGTTAAGATTTGGGGATGTCCAGCTTATGTAAGTTGACCCAGATAAGCTGGAATATCGATCCGTAAAATTTAGTTTTGTGGGATATCCTAAAGAGACTTTAGGGTATTACTTTTGCACCGATCATCGGGTGTTTGTCTCCAGATATGCTACCTTCTGGAAAAGGAGTTTATCCTTGAAGGAAACAGTGGGAGCAAAATTGAACTTAATGAAGTTCAAGAAGCACAAACTACTACAGATCGAGTGGAAACACCTGTTCTGACTAAACAACCTTTTGTGGAACAGCCCATTCATAGGTCAGGGAGAGTGTCTCGCCAACCTGAGAGGTAATATGGCCTTGTCATTGAGAATGACAATGAGTTGTCAATCATTTGATGATGACGACCCTGTGACCTATAATGAGGCTATGAGTAGTGTTGACTCAGAAGAAATGGCATAGTGCCATGAAATCCAGAATAGAATCTATGTATACGGTATACAAAAGATAGATTATAGTAGATGGCTAGGTGGAGACCTATAAGGCCAGGCTTTTGGGAAAAGGATTCAAACAAAGGCAATGGATTGACTTTGATGAAACTTTTACATGTAGCCCTGTTAAAATCAGTTCGGATTTTGCTTGCGATTAATGTGGTTTAAAGCAAGCTTCTCGTAGATGGAACATACATTTTGATGAGACAATCAAAGAGTTTGATTTTATCAAAAACGAAGATGAACCATGCGTCTACAAAAGGGTTAGTGGGAGCGCGGGTAACATTTCTTGTATTGTATTGAATTATAGTTGACACACATAACAACATAGCAGACCCACTCACAAAGCTACTTTTTGAAAGTCACTTTGATCGTCATAAAGATGAGATGGGTATTAGATACCAGAGTGATTGGCTTTAGTACAAGTGGGAGATTGAAAGGAATATGTCCTAAGTCCAATCATGTATAAGGATTTAGGAATAACTTTTATGTAATCTGTTTTGATTTCATTGATATTAATAAAAGACTTGTTTTGTTTTTATTACGGGCTTTATCTATTTAAGTGTTTAAATAAGATATACCATAGTTTAGAGTAAAGCTTTTATGGATTATGATGAGATCATAATAGTGAGACCTAAAAAGATGATAACTCTAAACTTAAATTGTTCCTGATCATAGGATTACTAACTGGTAATTAATAATCCGCAAAGATTGGTACATACTATGCTTGCTTCATTATGAAGGATGTCTGTTCTCATAGACATTTGTGTGGTGACACTATAGCTAGTATGTAGGTGCTTATTATGGAATAAGTTCACTGAACATGACTCGCCCAGCTGAACAACTGATGGAGTTCACTCACGTGTCAGCAGTTGTTCGCTTAGTGATAGTTGTACAAGTATCCTTAGACTTGAGGTCATCATAGTCATCTTGTGTACACTAAACTATGCTTTGGTTTAGTTCTTAGTCTCCAGGAACAATTATTAGGGTTCTTCTGGGTATAGGAATTTGTACACGAAGATAGTGTATGATCAATAAAGGATCTACCCCTTCCAGTGAAGGAAGCGAATGTTCAAGGCTGATCCACTTATGCTAGTTCAGGAATCTCTGGCCAGAGTAAATGAAATTAGAAAGGAGTTTCTAATTTGCATAGAACTACGCATAGTAAATGGTAAGCAAAGTGATTGAATTAGATAGGCTTGACACGAGATCCATGCCTTGTATTTAATCGGGACATTGTAGGGTAGAAGAAGTTTATTGTACGGTAACTATTCACTGACAGGTTCTTGGTATTCTAAGCAGTGAATTCATATTATCCGGATAGTCGCGATATGTTGAGAAGCATCACTCACGATGTAGAATAAATGTGATTAATTATTTAATCATATTTAATAAATTAGAGAATTTATATAAATAATGATAAAATAGTTTTATTATTATTTATTTCTACTACCGGCTTAATATTGAACCTACAGGGTCACACCATAAAAAGAGAATGATTTTATGGTGGAGGAATTAATTAATAATGGCTAATAATTATTTATTTGTAAAATAAATAATTAATTGGCAAATTTAATAATTGATTAAATGAGATTTAATTGATTATAAATTAATTAAGAAAAGTTCTTAATATTATTAATTAAGAATTTAATTTTTGGAAATTAAATCAAGAGAGAGAATTATTTCTAAAGTGTTTAGAAAAAGGATTAATGATTAAAAAGTGTTTTAATTATTAATGAGAATAATAAATGGGATAATAATAATAATATTTATGGGAAAATTTCAGCAGAAAAATTTTGCCTATAAATACACTATTATAGACCCTAATTTTATTCTAACCCCAGAAACCCAAAAGTTTCAGAAAACCAAATTCTCTCCACCTCCTCCTCCTCCTAAAAGTCGTTTTCTTGGTGGATACCGGTGGAGTGCTTCACAGTTGAGGAGCAACTGCTAAGGATCTCTGATCGTTGTCTCCGAATTATTTTTAAAGGTTAGATTCGATCCCTCGAATTTTTATTCACGATTTATATGCTTTTATTTGGATTTTGTATGTGTAAAAGTGTTTTGTCATGACCCCGCTACATTAAAAATCCAACAAAAAATACCCAGACGATCTACAACACATGTAGAACCCAGATCAACATTCAAAATTATTCTGAGAAACGATTTCTCATCAGACAAAATTAATTCATGATATAACTTGTAAAAATCATAATTAATTCATACAAGCATATAAAATTCTGAAATTTTTACCACAGATCTATATGCATACAACCTATGCTCTGATACCAATGTTGGATTTTTAACGCAGCGGGGCGTGGAAAAACACTTTTACACATACAAAATCCAAATAAAAATATATAAATCGTGAATAAAAATTCGAGAGATCGAATTTAACCTTTTAAAATAATTCGGAGACAACGATCAGAGATCCTTAGCAGTTGCTCCTCAAGTGTGAAGCACTCCACCGGTATCCACCAAGAAAATGATGTTAAGGAGGAAGAAGGAGGTGGAGAGAATTGGGTTTTCCAAACTTTTTGGGTTTTCGGGTTTTATGTGGGTTCGAATAAAATAGGGTCTATAATAGTGTATTTATAGGCAAAATTTTTAGCTAAAATTTTCCCATAAATATTATTATTATGTTAGGTCACATACACACTGTAGAGGGGGGTGAATACAGTGTATAGTACACTCAAATCAAACTTAAATAACTTGAGTAACAAACTTAATTGAAACAATAAACTCTGTTACAATATGAAACTGTTACCTCTCAGTGATGAACAAATATCACGAGAGCTGCTAGGGTTATAATGAATAATCTTCTCGAATATGATAACACTTCTAGTATAAACCCTATGCCTGTGTTTATATACTACACAGTTACAAGATAATCGCTAATTGATATGGAATATAATTCTGCTTCCTAAAATATATCAATCAGATATCTTCTATTCCAAGTATTCCATTCTTCACGGAATTCCTTCTTCATGCATATCTCTTCTTATGTTTTATCTCTATCTTCTTTCCTTTAATCAGCTACTGTCCTTATCTGATCGTCCTTCAGCACTTAAGTTCTGATATCTATCTTCTGATGATTATCTCCTGATAATATAAGTACTGATATCCTTAAGTCCTGACTTCCAGTATAAGTACTGATCACCAGTTAAGTACTGATCTATCCTGTTCACACAAGATCTGAAAGCTAAACATAAGACATATTAGCCATGACATTATCAAATATATCTAACAATCTCCCCCAACTTGTAAATTAACAAAATATACAAGTTAAATAGATATTTGATGATGTCAAAAACATTAAGTACAAATGCATGAGAAATAGACTAGATAACAGTCCTTAAAGTTTTACCAATTTTAACTTCTGATAACAACTTCAATCTGTATAAACATCAGAATTTAAACAGTTGTAGATCTTCGACTTGGCTTCTTCATTTTCTGATCTCTCTGATGTCAGGAGTTGTTCTGAGATAGTTCTTCAACAAACATTTCTCAGCATATCTTAGTTCATCAATCATTCTCCTTTTAACATCTTTAAGCTCTGCAGTATCTTCACCAGTTTGAAAGATTGCAGCTCTGAGATCATTAATCTTTGCTTTCCTTAACTCCTGGTCTAGTCTTATGACATAAGCTTTGTCAGATTCAAGATTGAATTCAAGTCCCTTAATACCAAGATACGTTCTGATCTGTACAGTATTAGGCTTCATATCAACAATATCCCCATTATGATCTCTGTACTTTGGAACATATCTGCTGTCAGACTTAACAGAATAAAGCCTTTTATGTCTCTAAATCTGTTCTTTTAAGTAGTTTGCAGCAGTCTCTGTTATTCTGTCATCCACTTGAAGTAAGAAAAGTACATGCTCCAATTCTTCAAAATACTTCAAAGGAATGGCATTTTGTCTTATATGATAAACCCTACCATCTGTCATGAAATACAACATGATGTATTCTTTCAAGTAGGTATGGTAAACCATCTGTATAGATTCTAGTTGATTCAATCTCTCAGGAGTTGCTCCAATACCTGGTTCACTCAAAGAAGTTGGATCAGCGGTAGTGTTGTGTACTCTTCTTTCATCTGCACTTCCCAATCCAGTTTTATCTCTAACTTCCTTTCCAGTAACTACTCTTGCTTCAAAACCACTTGGAGTAGTCTTCAAAGATTGAGTCTGTTTTGTTTTAGTGAATCCTGGTAGGAGTGTTTTAGATCTATTTTCTGATATCAAGTTAACTTGAGCACTGTCAGAGGTTACTTGCTTCTTCTGAATATCAGAACTCACAATGCCTTGACTCTGAACAACTTGAGCCATGTCAGAGATTGTTTTAAGAACTTTTCTTGAAGTCAGAACAAGATCATCTTTTCCATCAGTAATTTCTTCTTCCTCAGGAGGTATATAAGGCTTGATAGGTTCACCAACCTTTTCTTTACCCTTGGATCTTGGATCTATCTGTGGTTGTGATCTAGCCAAAGTTTCTTCAGTATGTACCCTTTCTTTGATCACAATGCCTTTAGGTTTTGGAAGTAACTTTTTACCAGAAGCTTCAGATTTAGATGTGACTTTCTCTGATTTAAGTCTGGCTTCTTCTTCCTTTAAATTTTCCAAGTCCATCCCTGGATTTTCTTGAAGAAATAACTGTCTTGACATTTCCTCATCAAGATCTAGAAGTTCATTTGAACTTATCCTTGTACCAGCAGCAGAACTTATTCTTTTCCCAGTATCAGAACTTATTCTGTGACTATCTTGTCTTGATGTAAATCTTCTACCTTGACTTTGACCACTACCCATTCCAGAGTTTCCTTGGTCATCTTTTCCATCATCCTTTCCTTGCAGTGTCTTGTTGGTTTTGCATTTGGACTTAATTACCTTCTCCCCCTTTTTGGCATCAGCAGGTAATAAAAGAGAGATAAGTAGTTCCACTAAGGTCTGGATTTCAGTAAGTTGTGATTGCTGAGAAGCTTGATTTGTCAGAATTTGATCAATCTGAGCTTGTTGCTTCTCTTGAGTTTTCTTAATATAAGCAACCCTGTCAATGGTAGGTTGGAAGAACTTTTTCTTATCAATTTTCCAAACGTGTTCCTGTTTGATAAAGTTCTCCTGAATCTTGTGTAGCTCTGCATGAGTGTTAGAATGAAGACCTTGTAGATGTTTAGTACTCAATGCAGTGACTCTAAGCTGGCTTTTAAAATCATTAGAATGTAACATTTCATCAGCTTTAGTCAAGTGCTCAGCAAGATGTAAAGCATTTGGAATACAGGAAACTGAGTTCCATTCCTTAGTCCACTCCTGACCTGCAGGAGTTTCACTCCAAGGTACTGGTGCATCCCCGATAACAAACTTTTTTACCAGTTCAGACTTTGGAAGAGTCTGTTGAGGAGTATGTCCTGAAGGACCTGCTTCATCAGCATCTACAGTTGTAGCAGCCTCACCAGTATCTCCAATATTTGTAGCATCAGAACTTAGAGAATCAGTATCTTCTGATAAGACAACAGTGTGAGTAGCAATGGAGGCTTCAGCATCCTCTAATTGCTGATCTGATATTAAGTTCTGATCAACCACCATATCCTGATGCTCACCTAAAATCTGATCATCAGCATCTTGATGCAAAGAAGGTGTTAGTGATAACTCAGGAGTTTGAACAGCATCAGTAACAGGTGTTGTGGAAGGATTATTTGCAGTTGGAGCTTCTAAGAAAAGTATTTCAGGCACAACCAGGTTCTGAATATCAATTTCAGCACTTGTGCCCGGATCAACAAGAGACACAGAAGGTGAACTAGCCTTGGCAGATACATGTTCCTGAGATGAAGTTGATGGAGAAGAAGTGACTGGAGCAAATTTCTTGGCTTGTGAGATCAGAGATTCCTGATCCCCTACCTTAGCTGCTTCCTCCTCATCATCTGAAATTGGCCTTTGTGCCCTCTGTTTCTTGTATTTCCTTGTTGATTTGGATTCTTTGGGAGTTTCAGGAACCGTCATACGTCTAAGCCTCTTGAGAAGCCTAAAACCCCCAATTGCAGAATCCTTCTGAGAAGTTGCCTTCTCAGCTTCATTTACCACAGGTTCTGAAGAAGGAATCTGATCCTCAGAATCTGATTCATCTCTCAAAGTAATTCTCCTCCTCTTTTGAGGTGTGTGAGGAACAGTCTTTGTTCTCTTTGGCTTAGAGGATGTAGGCTTCACAGTAGGTGCTGAAGAAGAAGGTTGAGCAGTCTGTGAAGTGGAGAGATAGGATTTGAGATAAGTTCTGAGGGTAGGTTAAGTAGAATGAGAGGTAGGTACTGAGATTGATGGATTTTGGTTATGGTGAGTTGATTGAACATTTGAGTAAACAGATTTGTAAGTAGCAGGATCAGCATTTACCAGAATCTGTTTCACAGACTGAGGGATCTGTAATGGTCTCACCATTGATTTCTTTGTGTCAGCATTTACCAGGTCATTAAAGTACCTTTTTGTAACCTTAAAAGGTGGGGTTTGAGTGCTGACTAACTGGGGTTCAGCAGTACAGTAAGTGTAAATAAGTTGACAGAATCTAGCAAAGTAAACAACATTTCTATCCTCTGTCATCCTATCCCCAATAAAACCAATTATTCCAGTTGCAAAATCAAAATGAGTTTGATGGATAATAGCATACCCTATGTGCTGACTCAGAATTGGGATGGCATCAAAATTTGAACACTTGTTGCCAAAAGCCTTGGTGATGCAATCGAAGAACAAACTCCATTCTCTTCTGATATTAGCCCGTTTTAACTGTCCAAGTTTCGTCAGACTCTTTTCATATCCCAATTCAGCCATTAACTCCCGAAGTTCTGATTCCTCTGGTATAGAGAAGGTACAATCTTCTGGAAGATGTAATGCTCTTCGTACTGTACCAGGAGTGACTACATAGGATGAATCACCCACTTGGAAGATAATACTGGGAGTGCCTCGTTTTCCACCATCATCAAAAACTCCAGTCCTCCAGAACCGCAGAACTTGTTGACTTGAAAATAATTCAGGCTGAGTTAAGGCGTACCCAACCTCACTATGTGCAAGAAGATCTTGCACAAAGTGCAATTCAAATGGAGCGTCAGCATGATCAAGAATTGCAGCAAAGTTGTTTGGAACAAACTTTGCTCCATCAATGATTAAATCCTTTGGGGCCATGTGAAAAAGAATTGAGATTTAAGTATGCTTGTTAGGTGTTTGAGATAATATCTGTATGAAAACAACGGAAAAAGTAAAGTGAAGGAGAGTAAAAGTAAGAAGAGAGATAAAAGATGAAGAAATTAAAAAGATTACAGAAATCTTCTCTCTGCTGTACTTATAAAAAAAATATTACCGTTGGACACCTGTCAGACATGCAGTAATAACGGATAGTTGCTGGGCTCGAGAAAACAGGAATGATTACTTACCCAGTTGTCTTGTTTCAAGGAAAAACCGTTCCATTTATCAAGAGACACAGTTTTAATTCAAAATTTAAACCGTTAGCACTGATTGAATTATTTTTCACTGCAACATTAATATTCTGAAAATGAATCAAGTTAAAAATGACCGAGATAATTTCGATGAATAAGTGCTGACAAAGAATCAGAACTTAAATAAAGACAAAATTTAAATGGTCATCAGAATATCAATCAGGATTTATCAACACAAGATAAAATAACTCAGAGACACAATCTTGAAGTAAAAACAGTTTTCATTAATATATCAAGTCAATACATTTATGAAATGGAAATTACATTAATACTTATACAAGATTTTCCCTAAGCTTCTAATCCTAACGTCAATAGCTTTAGTCCTAGCTAAGAAGCCTGACAAAGCTGAGGATGAAGAAGAACAGGAAGAAGACGAGATTAAGTCCTCTTTCTCTTCCTATCTTCGACGAACAAGATGGCGAGTCGTATGATTCGCTCTTGCTGACGGATAGCTTCCAGCCGTTCCTCCTCCAATCGCTCCAGATGGCGATGGTAGTCCATATAGAAGAATAGGAGGTGAGTTAGCACCTCCTGTGGGACAGAGTCCCAGATCTCCTCAGGAATGGCTGTTACATGCCACTCCTGCCGCCAGTCGGCACAACTAAGCTCCATTGTGAAGGTTTGTGTGTTCAAAAACATGTTGTATCGAACCATTGTGTTCTTGACAGAAGAAGGAGGATTAGTGTGGAAGAAGGATGTGATGGAAAGACTGATGTGAAGTGGTTGTTTATATAGGCAAAAGAATGCCAAGAGACGCAAAGATATTTAATGCTGACAGGTAGAATTAATTCTACCTCGTCTCCCTAGACTTTGAAAAAGAATAACAGTCATTGGAAAGAGGAAGCATGGTCTAGACCGCACAAAACACAAGAAACAGTGAACTGTTCAAGTACAAAACCATTAATCCTAATTATAGTGACTATTAATCTTCCACTTCAACATATGCGAGTACAAACTGAGACTGTTATTAAAATTTATTCACAGATAAGCCAAGTAAAGGATGAGACTGAGAAATCAGAACTTAGACCTATACTAGAACTTAACAGTCATCAGAACATAATTTCTTAACTCGAAAAAGGAATGCCCATCTTAGTAAATACTCATACACGTTCTGAGTTATGGACGTCAGAACTTAATCATCAGAATGTGTTACTCAGAACTTGTCCTCAGAATTTGTGCAATAATGACACAATGACTGTTTATCTAAAATAACATAGACCACCACAGAAATTTTCATCATTCAGATGGAGTGATTAGTGTGTGCATTAAGCTAAAAACAGACAAAGAGTAAAGTCTGATTCACTTCAGTATATCTTAGAAATAAGGCAAAACTAAAATTTTGCTAAAGATCCGTCATTGTCCTGAAACCTACTGATGAATGAGTTCATGCTTGAGTCCACCTCAACTGTTTTGTGCTCATTTTATGCATCTTTTGAAATTCTATTTTACAGTGGCTTCTCAGTGTAAGTGAGTCACGACTGTTTATTAGAATTTATGCTATTATCAGAGTATTTCTCCAGTAATCATAGAGTGTGAAAAGTCACCAAGAAAATATTTTGCTTTTCTAATGCATATTTACTTAATACCAGCAATGCACTTGGGTCGTTCCTTTCACATTTTTACTCTAGATCTCAAAGGAGTACCTGATTTTATTCTTTAATCTTTTTGCTTTTTCTTTTTATAAGAGAGGTCTATCAGCACTTAGTGCACTCAGCAGTTTTACTAGTATCAGAACTTAACAGATGAGTAGCATTATTCTAATTTGTGACTTAGTAATAAGATATACAAAGTGAACTTAACTAAGCTCAGTTATCAGAATTTGCTAGTGTCATAAGATTTCCATTGAAATAATTACTTCTTCCATGGAGTCATTTGTTTATTGAAGATTACTAGGTCAGTATCTAGCACAGTTATCCTCATAGGATTGAATAGGTACTGGAACAAACATATCACTTATCAGAGTTTAGAAACATATATCAGACAACAGTCAGTACTTAAAGACATTTATCAATTAAGCACAGAATACACAATGATATTAATTCTGTAAATACTGAGCATAAAGTCTGATAACACAGAACAAGTCTAAGCAGATTTAAAGAAAGAACCTGAAACCATTCCAAGTTCATTTACCAATCTTGTAAAAGTAGCTTCACATAATGGTTTTGTGAAGATATTTGCCAACTGTTGATCTGTGGGAACAAAATGCAATTCCACTGTACCTTCATCCACATGTTTCCTGATGAAGTGGTACCTGATGCTGATGTGCTTTGTCATTGAGTGTTGAACTGGATTACCTGTCATAGCAATAGCACTTTGATTATCACAGTAAATAGGGATTTTGAAATATGTTAACCCATAATCCAGTAACTGATTCTTCATCCAAAGAATCTGTGCACAACAGCTTCCTGCAGCAATATACTCTGCTTCTGCAGTTGATGTGGAAATTGACTTTTGTTTCTTGTTATACCAAGAAACCAATCTGCCTCCAAGAAATTGGCAGCTTCCACTTGTGCTTAACCTGTCAATTTTGCAACCTGCAAAATCTGCATCTGAGTAACCTATTAGTTTAAAATCTGATTCTCTAGGATACCATAATCCCAGAGCAGCTGTTCCTTTAAGATACTTAAAGATTCTTTTTACAGCTGTTAAGTGAGGTACTCTTGGATCTGCTTGAAATCTTGCACAAAGACAGGTAGCATACATGATATCAGGTCTACTAGCAGTTAGATAGAGTAGAGAGCCAATCATACCTCTGTAGTTAGTAATATCTACTGATTTACCGGTATCCTTATCCAGTTTTGTTGCAGTGGCCATTAGAGTGGATGCACTAGAACAATCTTGCATTCCAAATTTCTTTAGCAAGTTTCTGGTATACTTGGTATGATAAATAAAAGTGCCTTCCTCATTCTGCTTGACTTGAAGGCCCAGAAAATAGCTAAGTTCCCCCATCATACTCATCTGATATCTTGACTGCATTAGTTTGGCAAACTTCTTACAAAGTTTGTCATTTGTAGATCCCAAAATGATATCATCAACATAAATCTGGACCAGAAGTAAGTCCTTTTCATGGTTGAGGTAGAAGAGTGTTTTGTCTATTGTCCCTCTGTTGAATCCACTTTCCAGAAGAAACTGAGCTAAAGTCTCATACCATGCTCTAGGAGCTTGCTTAAGTCCATAAAGTGCTTTATCAAGCTTGTAGACATAATCTGAATGTTTGGTATCTACAAAACCTGGAGGTTGTTCAACATATACCTCTTCCTCCAATTCTCCATTGAGAAAAGCACTTTTCACATCCATTTGAAAGACAGTAAACTTTTTGTGAGCAGCATAAGCCAAAAATATCCTTATGGCTTCTAACCTAGCAACTGGTGCAAACGTTTCATCATAATCAATTCCCTCCTGTTGAGAATATCCTTTTGCAACCAGCCTTGCCTTATTTCTTGTAATTATGCCATCACTATCAGTTTTGTTTCTGAATACCCACTTTGTACCAACAACAGATCTATTCTTTGGTCTTGGTACTAGGGTCCAGACTTTGTTTCTTTCAAATTCATTCAACTCTTCCTGCATTGCTTGCACCCAATCAGCATCTTGAAGAGCTTCTTCTACTTTCTTTGGCTCAGTCTGAGAGAGAAAAGAATTGTATAGACACTCATTTGAAGTACCTGTTCTAGTTCTGACACCTGCATCAGGATTTCCAATTATCAAATCAGGTGTATGTGATTTTGTCCACTTCCTTGCAGATGGAATGTTTTCTCTAGAACTGGATGCTCCCCCATGATCCATGCTATCTTCATTTTCATTTTCTGATGCTCCCCCTGAAACAATGCTCTCTGAGTTGGATTCTTCAGTATTTAGATTGTCAGCTCTTTCAGAACTTGGCTTATCAGAACTTGACGAATCAGAACTTGAAGAGCCAGATGGATGTTCTGATGTTTCTTGAGATGTGGTAGAATCTTGAGTATGCTCCCCCTGCATAGGTGCATCTTCCTTTAATGTAGTCACCACAGTTTCAATAACATCAGAGTTTAATCCGTCAGAGTTTGTAGTATCAGGACTTAGACTGTCAGGTTTTTCAGTATCAGAATATGAGTCTTCATTTTCAAATCTCAGCTGATCATGATCAACGAAATCTTTAAGACTAGTGATCTTCTTGTCATCAAAAGAGATATTGATAGATTCCATGACCACTTTTGTTCTCAAATTATAGACTCTGAAGGCTTTTGTGGAAAGTGGATATCCAACAAAGATTCCTTCATCAGCTTTTAGATCAAACTTTGATAGCTGTTCAGGATGAGTCTTGAGAACAAAACATTTGCATCCAAATACATGAAAATATTTCAGATTTGGCTTCTTTTTCTTCACCATCTCATATGGTGTTTTTCCATGCTTGTTAATGAGTGTTGCATTTTGAGTAAAACAAGCAGTCTGCACAGCTTCAACCCAGAAATAGGTTGGAAGCTTTGCTTCTTCAAGCATTGTACGTGCAGCTTCAATGAGAGTTCTATTCTTCCTTTCAACAACTCCATTTTGCTGTGGAGTTCCAGGAGCAGAAAATTCCTGCTTTATTCCATGGCTTTTGCAGAACTCTTCCATTATCAGATTCTTGAACTCAGTGCCATTATCACTCCTTAGAATTTATACAGAATCTTTGACCATTTTATCCAGCTGCTTGATATGATCAATCAAGATAGATGCAGTTTCACTTTTTGTGTGCAAGAAATACACCCATGTGTATCTGGTGAACTCATCCACTAGGACCAACGCATACTTCTTCTTTGCAATAGACATGACATTTACTGGACCAAATAGATCAACATGTATAAGATGATAAGGCTCAAGAATTGATGATCCAGTCTTGCTCTTGAATGAAGATTTTCTTTGTTTGGCTTTCTGACATGAATCACAAAGACCATCAGGAGCAAATACTGTGTTTGGCAATCCTCTCACAAGATCTTTCTTGACCAGTTCATTTATATTGTTAAAATTTAAATGAGAGAGTTTCTTATGCCAATTCCAGCTTTCTTCAATTGATGCTCTACTTAACAGACAGATTGCAGAGCCATCAGCACTTGTTGAAAGCTTAGCTTCATAAATGTTACCACGTCTATATCCTTTCAGAACAACTTTGCCTTTAGATTTACTCACAATTTCACAGTGTTCTTCAAAGAAATCAACATGATAACCTCTGTCACAGATTTGACTTATACTCAGAAGGTTGTGTTTAAGTCCTGAGACCAGAGCTACTTCTTTAATGATGACATTCCCAAGATTGATATTGCCATATCCCAATGTTTTTCCAATGTTGCCATCTCCATAAGAAACACTTGGGCCAGCTTTCTCCACAAAGTCTGATAGCAGGGCCTTATTTCCAGTCATATGACCTGAACATCCACTGTCCAGAACTAGAATATTTTTCCTGTTGCCCTGCAATCATAAGGACCACTAATTATTAGTTTTAAGGACCCAGACTTGCTTGGATCCTTTGGTCTTATTAAGTATGTTAACATTTGCAGCGGATTTAGCATCAGAGTTTATGTTAACATATTTCTTATCAGAAATTACATTATCAGACTTTGAATCAGAATTTATACTAGAAGGAACAATGGAAACTTTCTTCAAAGAAGGTTTTATTTGATAATAATCATAGTACAGACTATGATATTCCTTACAAGTATAAATGGAATGCCATAAACTACCACAATGAAAACAAGGATTTTGTGGTTTGTATCTAACTGACTGACTCTTAACTCCTGATTTCGAAGGTAAGGAGTTAATATTCTTATTTTTCCTATAAAAAGAAGCCAGATGGTTAGAACTTCCACAGTTATGACATGTTTTCCTAGGTGCATCAGGAACAGATTTATAATCATTGCTTTTATTCACACCTTCCTTTCCATTCCTATTTTTCCTAGGTGATTTTACCTTATTTGCATTCTTGACATCTTTCAGCTTATGCTTAAGCTGCTTCTTTGTCATTAAGCCTATGTTTACTTCAGCTGTCTTTTCCTGTTTTAGTTTGTCAGAAGTTAATTCCTCTTTAACTTCTGATTTCTCATTATCAGTCTTTACAGTTACAAACTTAACAGGTTTTAACTTTGGCTTTTGCTTAACAACAGGCTTAATTTCTTCAGTTCCTTTATCATTCTTATTTTCTCCATAACCTAAGCCCTCTTTCCAATTTTCACTACTTAGCAAATTTTGAGTTATTCTGCCAGAGTTAGTCCAAGTCCTGATTATTTCTCTTTCCTTTTCTAACTCAGTTTTTAGAGATTCATTCATTTTTAGCACTTCATCCCTAACATAAAAAGCATCATCTCTATCCTTCTGAGTTTGATGGAATATGACTAACTCTTTTTCTAAGAAATCATTTCTTTTCTTATATGCAAGATTTTCAGAAGTTAATCTTTCACATGTTAAAGTTTGATCTCTATAGCTAAAAAACATGGTTTTAAGATATCTTCTCAACTCATTAATATCATCAGTATGAAAAGCATAAGTGGTCTGAGGTACCTTTGTTTCAGCAGCTTCAGAACTGCTCTCAGCACTTTCTTTATCAGCATTTGCCATTAATGCATAGTTCTCTTCACTTTCAGAGTCTGAGGTGTCTGTCCAGCTTTTCTGCTTTGTGACAAGAGCCTTGCCTTTGTCACCCTTTACCTTCTTGCAGTCAGGAGATATGTGGCCTTTCTCACCACAGTTATAGCATTTAACATTGGTGTAATCTCCTCTGTCAGACTTTCCTCCTCTGCCTTCAGATCTTCTGAAATTCTTCTTATCAGAACTTATGCTTTTCCTGGAAACCTTCTTTCCCTTCCTGAACTTCCTGTATGCAATCTTTGTGATTCCTTTCACCATAAGAGCACACAGCTTCATCATCTCCTCATCAGCATCAGTCTCAGGCAAGCTTTCAGAATCTGAGTCATCATCACTCTCAGAACTTGATGACTCAGTATCAGACTTTATGAAAAGAGCTTTACCCTTGTCTTTCTTTGAGGAAGCTGCTTTGGAGAATTCTTCTTCAGCCTTAAGAGCAAATGTCCTTGACTTTCCTCCTTTCCTCTTGCTTCTTTGTTCCATCTCCAGCTCGTGTGTCTTGAGCATTCCATAGATTTCGTCAAGAGTTGTTTCATCAAGATTGTAGTTGTCTCTTATTGTCGTTGCCTTCAAATCCCAGTATTCAGGAAGAACTAACAGGAACTTAAGGTTTGAGTCTTCAAGATTATACTCTTTATCAACCAATGACAAATCATTCAAAAGTTTGACAAATCTATCATATAAATCATTCAATGACTCATTAGTCTTTGAGTCAAAGTGTTTATACTCTTGAGTGAGTATTGTCTTTCTGTTCTTCTTAATTGTGTCAGTTCCCTGACATCTTGTTTCCAGAGCATCCCATATTTCCTTAGCAGTCTTGCAGTTGATTACCCTGTTTGACATTACATTGTCAATGGCACTATGCAGTAAGTGTCGTACCTTAGCATCCTTAGCAATTGATGCTATGTCCTCAGCAGTATAATCACTCTTCTCCTTTGGTACGGTCGTTGCTGCTTCACCTGCAACTGCAACAGCGAGTTTGGTTGGTTTGTGAGGACCTTCCTTGATTCTATCCAGGTATTCTGGATCTGTTGCTTCCAGGAACATGGTCATCCTTACCTTTCATATGGGATATTCAGATGGTCTCAGTATGAGGACTCTGATGGTCTCATACCGACTCTGAATTTGTGTCTTTGGTGGTTCCTCAGTTTTGGTAGGCTTAGTTGGAGTTTCTGTGTCCGACATGATTGTGTTTGGATCTTTAACTGTATGTAAGTTAACAGATAGGCTCTGATACCAATTGTTAGGTCACACACACACTGTAGAGGGGGGTGAATACAGTGTATAGTACACTCAAATCGAACTTAAAGAACTTGAGTAACAAACTTAATTGAAACAATAAACTCTGTTACAATATGAAACTGTTACCTCTCAGTGATGAACAAATATCACGAGAGCTGCTAGGGTTACAATGAATAATCTTCTCGAATATGATAACACTTCTAGTGTAAACCCTATGCCTGTGTTTATATACTACACAGTTACAAGATAATCGCTAATTGATATGGAATATAATTCTGCTTCCTAAAATATATCAATCAGATATCTTCTATTCCAAGTATTCCATTCTTCACGGAATTCCTTCTTCATGCATATCTCTTCTTATGTTTTATCTCTATCTTCTTTCCTTTAATCAGCTACTGTCCTTATCTGATCGTCCTTCAGCACTTAAGTTCTGATATCTATCTTCTGATGATTATCTCCTGATAATATAAGTACTGATATCCTTAAGTCCTGACTTCCAGTATAAGTACTGATCACCAGTTAAGTACTGATCTATCCTGTTCACACAAGATCTGAAAGCTAAACATAAGACATATTATCCATGACATTATCAAATATATCTAACATATTATTATCCCATTTATTATTCTCATTAATAATTAAAACACCTTTTAATCATTAATCCTTTTTCTAAACACTTTAGAAATAATTCTCTCTCTTGATTTAATTTCCAAAAATTAAATCCTTAATTAATAATATTAAGAACTTTTCTTAATTAATTTATAATCAAATAAATTTCATTTAATCAATTATTAAATTTTCCAATTAATTATTTATTTCACAAATAAATAATTATTAGTCATTATTAATTAATTCCTCCACCAAAAAATCATTCTCTTTGTATGGTGTGACCCTGTAGGTTCAATATTAAGCCGGTAGTAGAAATAAATAATAATAAAACTATTTTATCATTATTTATATAAATTCTCTAATTTATTAAATATGATTAATTAATTAATCACATTTATTCTACATCGTGAGTGATGCTTCTCAACATATCGCGACTATCCGGATAATATGAATTCACTGCTTAGAATACCAAGAACCTGTCAGTGAATAGTTACCGTACAATAAACTCCTTCTACCCTACAATGTCCCGATTAAATACAAGGCATGGATCTCGTGTCAAGCCTATCTAATTCAATCACTTGTTTACCATTTACTATGCGTAGTTCTATGCAAATTAGAAACTCCTTTCTAATTTCATTTACTCTGGCCAGAGATTCCTGAACTAGCATAAGTGGATCAGCCTTGAACATTCGCTTCCTTCACTGGAAGGGGTAGATCCTTTATTGATCATACACTATCTTCGTGTACAAATTCCTATACCCAGAAGAGCCCTAATAATTATCCCTGGAGACTAAGAACTAAACCAAAGCATAGTTCAGTGTACACAAGATGACTATGATGACCTCAAGTCTAAGGATACTTGTACAACTATCACTAAGCGAACAACTGCTGATACGTGAGTGAACTCCATCAGTTGTTCAGCTGTGCGAGTCATGTTCAGTGAACTTATTCTATAATAAGCACCTACATACTAGCTATAGTGTCACCACACAAATGTCTATGAGAACAGACATCCTTCATAATGAAGCAAGCATAGTATGTACCGATCTTTGCGGATTATTAATTACCAGTTAGTAATCCTATGACCAGGAACTATTTAAGTTTAGAGTTATCATCTTTTTAGGTCTCACTATTATGATCTCATCATAATCCATAAAAAGCTTTACTCTAAACTATGGTATATCTTATTTAAACACTTAAATAGATAAAGCCCGTAATAAAAACAAAACAAGTCTTTTATTAATATCAATGAAATCAAAACATATTACATAAAAGTTATTCCTAAATCCTCATACATGATTGGACTTAGGACATATTCCTTTCAATCACAAGTTTCGAACCTCCAGAAACTTTCAAGTTTTTGACTCTCAACGTCCTTGCTAGGCCAAGGCCAGCTATCAGAGCTTCATACTCTGCTTCATTATTTATAGTTGAAAAATCTAACTTCATAGCGTATTCGATCAAGAATCCATCGGGGCTCTATAAAACTAGTCATGCTCCACTTGAGTTTGTTTTTAATGTGCCATCAAAATAAAGAATCTAGAATTCTTTGTCCTTGTTCTGTGCTCCTTCATTATCTTCTTTTCCTTTTATGCCCTGAGGTTCGGTATCATCAGTATCTCCCTCCCCCCCCCCCCCCCGACTTCTTGGTTGGGGATGGTGCATTAAACTACAAAATCAGCCAAGGCCTGGGCTTTTATCTCCGTTCATGGCTTATACTTTATGTTGGATTCTCCTAGCTCAATGTTCCATTTAATCAAACTTCCATCGGCTTTAGGACTTTGAATGATGTTTCTCAAAGGCTGATTCGTTAATACCTCAATCTTATGAGCTTAAAAGTAAGGACACAACTTTCTTGAGGCCATCACCAGGGCTAAAGTAAACTTTTCAATAGTTGAATAATTCAACTCAGCTCCATGCAGAATCTTACTGACATAATATATGGGTTTCTGGACTTTAAGTTCCTCCTTAACCAATACGGTGCTCAAGTCATTTTCTGAAACAACCAAATATAAGTACAAATTTTCATTCAGGACTGGCTTGGCTAACAATAGGGCTTGAACCATGTATTTCTTCAATCCTTCGAATGCCTCTTGACTTTCCTCGGTCCATACGTAATCTTTTACTTTCAAGGCTTTAAAGAATGGCAAAGACTTGTCTCCAGATTTGGGGATAAATCATTCCAAGATAGCAACCCTTCGAGTGAGTTTTTGAACATCCTTGATAGACTGCGGAGGCTCCATGTCCAAAATGGCCTTTATCTTATCAAGATTTGCTTCAATTCCCCTCTTGGAGACCATCAATCCCAAAAAAAATCCCAGATCCCGCTCTGAAAGCATATTTTGCAGTATTTAACATCATTTTGTGGTATCTCAGGACCTCAAAAGCTTCCCTTAAATGGGTTATGTGGTTAGTCTTCACAAGACTCTTGACTAACAGGTCGTCTACATATACTTCCATAGTTTTTCCAATAAGATCTTTAAAAATCTTATTTACCAACCTTTGATAGGTAGCTTCTGCATTCTTGAGACCAAACGCCATACAAAGATAACAAAAAACACCAAAGTCAGTGATGAATGATACCTTTGGGATTTCATCCTTATGTATTTTGATCTAATTGTATTAACTGAATCCATCCATAAAACTTAGCATCTCATGACCAATGGTCGCATCTATCAGCGTATCTATCCTTGGCAACGGGAAACAATCTTTTGGGCATGCATCATTCAAATATGTAAAATCCACACACATTCTCCATTTTCCATTAGCCTTCTTTATCATTACAGGATTCGCTAACCATTTCGAAAATTGTATTTCTTTAATGAAACCAGCATCTAAGAGCTTCTCTACTTCTTGCTTGATTACTTCCTGCCTCTCAGGGGCAAAACTCTTTTTCCTTTGCTTCACGGTCTTTCGATTGAGATCCATGTTCAATTTGTGAGTGATCAGCTCTGGGTCTATGCTAGGCATATCAGTTGCCAACCATGCAAACACATCACTATTCTCTTGTAACAACCTCAGTAGCCTTCCTCTAAGGGGCTCCTCTAGTGATGCTCCAATGAAAGTTACTTTCTCGGGATTCTCGGGAGCCACAGGGTCCGGGATCAAGTCTTCATACGGCTTTCCTCGTTTCTCATCATTATCGCGAATATCTAGATCTTCAATAGGCAAAACCTGCCCCCTGATCCATCTTCCCTCAACGACGCTACATAACAGCTTCTGACCATCTTATGGTCTCCCCTTTCTTCTCCTATTCAATTTCTAGTTGGGAACTTGATCATGGAGTGGTAGGATGAGGGCACTGCCTTAAAGGCATGTATACCCGTCCTTCCCATAATCGCATTATTCGTTGATCCAACCTTCACTACCACAAAGTTTAACATCTGCGTGGCTTGTCTTGTTTCCACGGAGAATTCAACTCCAGCGAAACCGTATATTGGCATATCAATTGGGGTCAATTGAGAGTCATTGTAACCCATCCTTATGAAGGTATCATAGAGTAAAATTTCTACCGACACTCCATTGTCTACAAGGACTTTTTTCACCGGGTTGTTCCTTATTATGGGCTTTATGACTAGAGGATCGTCATGGGGAAAATTGACTCCTTCCAAGTCAAAATCATCAAATACCATTGCTACTCCTGTCCTATCCCTTTTTGGAGCTTCTCTTACTAAATGCATGACTTCTATGGCGTAAGCTTTCCTCGAGTTCTTAAAGGATCCTGCAGTAGTTGGCCCTCCAAAGATTGTTTTTATGACCGGTCCTCAAGGTTGAGGATTTCTCCCTTGATCATATTGGTCTCTCCTACGATCATCAAAGTTCCTTTTTCCTCTATTGTGTTTCTCTCCGTCCCCAGTATACTTACTCCATCTCCCTTTTTGGATTAGGAATTCAATTCCATCCTTCAATTTTCGGCATTCATCGGTGTCATAACCAACGTCCTTGTGGAATCTATAATATTTGCTTTTATCTAGCTTTGTGGGATCAACCTTCGGGGGTTTAGGCCAACGAACATCCCTACCTTTCTCAATTTCCATTAAAATCTGGTTTCTAGGGCCATTTAGCCTAGCATATTCGGTAAATTTTTGTCCAGGTCCTCCCTTTTTCGGGTTTGAGTCAACGTCTTTCTCAACTCTAGAATACCTGTCCTTGGCATTGTATTCAAGATTAGTCTTCGCTTCTTGCCACCAACGGTCTCATTGTTCACCACCGTCTTCTTCATACTTTCCTCCACCTTGATATACTTCCCGACACTATCTTGGAGCTGTAACATGCTTTCAGGGGGGCGCTTGGCTAAGGATATCTTGAAGAATTCATCTCTAGTTCCTTGTTGCAGTGTATCATAGCTACCTTATCATCGAGATCTGGGACCTTCAATGCCTCCTTTGTGAAATGGTTCAAATAGTCTCTCATGGACTCCTTTACTCCTTGAACAATGCTCATGAGAGATGCTGAATTTTTCTTATGTACTCTTCCATTGAAGAATTTATTAATGAAAGCTTGACTCGTATCTGTTGTAGCAACAGGGAATTAGAAAATGTCCTGACATGATCTGCTGGGTCACCAGTACCATCATAGACTTTGATGGTGGGCATCTTAAACTTCCTTGAGATATGAGCATTCATTATCACTTCAGTGAATGGTGGAGTTGGATCATCGGGATCTCCTAGGGGCATTAGATCACTTGGATCAGCCCTTGCGGGAAACAACCCTTCTTAGTATTGGACCATCCAACTCTATGATTGGAGGAAGATCTCTCCGCCTCGGCGCAAGTGGGGCCCTTGGGGTCAGGTGCGTCTCTAGCATGCTTCAGCCTTTGGATCTCAGCTTCATGAGCCCTGATCCTCTCCTGGACATCTTGGGGATTCATCCTTCGAGTGCTCCTGGGGCGCTAGTTAGCCTCAGGCATCGGTTCTTTAACAACACGCCTCCTTCTCAGAGCAACATCATCATCCGATGATTCAGAGTCTCTTTCAGTATAAGGTCCAAAGAATTCTTGGTCCTCCGGAATATGAGCTAAATCACGTATGTATTGGGGTGTCCGCCCTTGTGCCTCACTCCGATTGGAGTTTCCACTTCCTCTAACCTCGGGGTATAGGGACATCCCGTAAGGGGGGTTTGTGGTCACGATTGTTGAATACTCATACCCAACGGGTTGAGGGTTCTTAGGTGCATGTAGCTGCAAGAATTGAGGATTCGTCCCTTAAGAAGTCAGGGGATTCGTCCCTTGAGGCCGTGCCTTGGTTGCTCCCACCAGAGTTCCTCCTTGGATGGAGGTGTAGGTTGAGTGTAGGGGTATCTCCACCACTGATGAAATTGTTTGGGTCGTCCCAGCCGGTGTTCCTTTTGGGGCGTTGTTTCTACTTCGTGTGTTCAGCATGGTTGGTGTTATGCTTTCCCATAGATGGTGCCAAATATTATGGATAAAAAACTAAGGTGTATTTAATGCTAAGGTTCACGAGTTTCGGGACTCTATTTGACTGCTCTCGTGCTTCCTGACTCAATCTGCCTTCACAAGATGCATACGTACCTTGCTGTATGCTAAGGATCAAGTCAAAAAACATAGTTCTTATTTGTGGGGTGAGACCCCTTATATAGGTATGGGATTCCTTTGAACTAGATTAAGGTTTGGAGACTTGGTGGACAAGTCTCAGAGTGGACTTTGGAGTCCTATAATGCAGGAAATTGATTCCTTGTTCTATGGGGTTTCTTGGAGGTCAATTTCCAAGGAATTACATCCTTATTTAGATTCCACTTATCAGCTGTTTTTACCCATATTAATTAATTATGAAATTAATTAGTATTCAGTGTTTTGGGTCCTTTATAATGAGCTTTATAGATATCCCAAACCGGACATAATTAATGCGATATTAATTACACAACCAGGGTTTAATTTTTTCCCCATTGTTGCTACTTGCTAGTCGTTGCTTGTATTTTTTTATAGCATGCATTAAGCAACAATAATAACATGAAGTTCACTAAGACTCTAGTAATAATATTTGGTGTTAATGGACCAGCAATAACATTTTGAGAACCAGAAATAGTACTCGATGCAAGGAACTGAGAATGCTTCAAGGACTATAAAAACTGTTGACCAATTTACTACTACACGTCTCAATAATCATTATCATTACTCTACTCTTTGTTGGGGAAATTATCGTACAATGAGAACTGAGAAGAAATAATTGACTACTTTTTTGGATCGATAATGCGATTTTTGATCCAATTTAATTGGATATCCAAATATTTAAATATATAGGATATCTTTGAATTTTAAAACCGGACCGGATATCCGATTTTGCTCGTATCTCAAAGTTTTTGAAGTTGCTCTTAGAACTTAAAAGTACATGAAAATGTATGACCAAAGTTTGGCAAAATAACCATTTTACAAGAACAATATTACACGGGATCCACTCTTGGCTTTCATGAAATGATTGAGACAGAAAGTTAGTGACGATCTCCAAACTTTCATGGCCAGAACCAGGCCACCACTCATGACTCACAAGTCATAAAATAGTCAAGCAAAGAGAATGCTTCAAAATAGAATTACTTTTATCTTCTGGTTGAAACAGTCAACTGTAAACATTATCCATGTGATTAAGAGAGACAGATACCGGGATATAAGTAATTATAAATGTACCTAGATCATAAAATCCATGTACTAGAAATATGGGAAGGTGCGTGTCAATGCCAATGGTCATCCACTTCCATGGAGTTTTCTTGATGTTATTGATGAATATGGAGGAGTTTTGTCAGACCCTCAAACTGTATTACTGATGCAAGACTACACCGGTCAATCTCTAATTTGTGTTGAACTGTCGGTTTTCATGAGCAATTTCAACAAAACTTTTGGAGAAATAAAGAGACAGTTGTCTAATGACCATAACAGTCACTTTGCGACCACAGTTCAAACTGATGTATATGGGATGGTTCAGTGCAAGAATTCTCTCTCAAATGAAGACTGTCTTGCTTGCCTTAATGTTTCCCGGATTGAAGTCAGATGTAATTGTCCTACCACTAATGTCTAATTAAGATGTAATTCATTATTTTACCTTAATCTTTTCTGCATCTACATACTAGGAAAGAATAAAATTTCGAATCAGAAAAGTTTACAGATATCGTATCTCCAGAAGGGTAATTAAAGTTTTCTAGCATTAAAATTTGTGAGACACTTTGTTCCCAAAATAACATTAAGTCCAAATAAGGGTACCAGCGTCCGAGAAACAATATTAGGCTTCAGATGTGCATAAACCTAGGTCCACTGGTTAGATTTGTGAACTATCCAAGTTGGATGCATCTATAAAACTTTGGAGTTTATGTTTGGATAAACCTAGATTTCAATTTAGGCTCGAGGTTTGACCAAGATTGTTAGACATGGTATGGGAGCCTGACACCAAGCCGGAATCCAATGAAGTGGGTGTGTTGGTGACATCCCGACATATATCGAATCAAAGAATATGGAGCCCTCTCCGTAGAAATTTAACTACCAAGGTTACTACCATGACCCCTTAGGGCCTCTTACATCTTCTTCCATAAGACAAACACTAATTTTGATCACTTTGATAATATCCACATATTAACTTAATGCTAATGTTTGTGTAATCAATTACATTTGTTGCTATAGTACATTTTATCTGGTCACTAGGGTGATTGTAAGTGTCCAAATCTAATACATTTAAGCTTGATTGGGTGATTCAATATTTGGACACATGTTGTTGATCTAGCTATTAATGGTATAATTGCGTGAAACACAACAGTGATGTAAATATATTTTCTCTGTTTGTAATAGGTACGAGTCATACAATTTCTACACACAAAGTATATTGGTTTCATTTGAAGCCTCTGCCGGGATGTGTAGCAATAATCAAAGTAAATTTGGGGAGACATCTTTTACTCCAGCGGTGGAAGGGCTATTAACAGATCTTGTAGCTGTAACACCAAATATAGATGGCAACTTTGCAGCAACTACAAGGCCAGTCCGTAGTGTGGGGTGACGGTAAAAGTTTATGTTGCTGCCCAATGTGTGGAAACTATCAGCTGGACGGATTGTCATAGTTGCTTGACAATTGGGTATAACAACTTACAAAGTTGTCCTCCTAGTGTAGAGGGTAGTTCTGCTGATGCTGGTTGTTTTCTTAGATACTCGGATGCCTCATTCTTTACTGATAACAACATAATTAGTATCACACCCTATTTACGAGGAGGTATATCAAAATCTATTTCCATAATTTACTCTTAAATGTTAGAATATTTCTAATACCTTAATATGATATCTAAATAATTTATGGATGGGAAAAGAGTAGGAGTCTGGAAATATTACGGTTCAGCTCTACAATATGAATAATTGGTGATTTTGAATATTCCCGGAACTTTAAACTCAGAGACAACTATTATTGGGGGTTGTTGGGCCAAGAATAATAAGAAAAGAAGACTAAAGACATGTAATGTAGATGAGGGCTAAAAGAAAGATAGGTTAAGGATAGGAAGCCCAATAGATAGGCCCGATTGTAATAAAGGAAGCCCATTAAAGACTCTCTATAAATAGAAGGCTATGGCCTCACTTGTAAAGGGTTGGAAAAATAAAGTATCAATAAAGAAAAGTTCCTCTTAAAACATGGCTCGTATTTAGAATCATCATTTGGCGCTAGAAGGAGCTCTTAAATTTGATACCCCAACATGATTATCGAAGAAACAGATCAAGTAAAATATGGAAATACGGCAGAAATCCAAACGGTTCAAAAATCAGAGCATGCTGCTCTAGCAGAGAATGATAGAACATCATCGACCCTCCAGCCAAGGTGGCTGTGTCCGGTGGAGGAAAATCCCCCACCAGAAGGTTCTTAGGCATAGAAACAACCATTTAAGCACAAGAGGAGAGTACTTAAAGATACCCGCACTCGTATCCTCACAAAGAAGGGGAAGCAAGTCCTCTCGAGCAATGCTAGGTTGCATTTACAAAAATTACAGCAGTAAAAGCTCCTATGAGAACAGAAGGTAGAAGGTGTAGAAGGCTCAGATGAAGAGCTCAAAATGCTAGAGGCCGAGACTCAACGGCTAGAGGTGAAGTTAAAGAAAATAAGGGAGATTCAGCGCTTACAGCAGGAGTTAAAACAGACCTCGATAAAGGAAGGAAATGAGGAGGAGCAAGATAATGTGGAGATTTCGGAAGAGGACGATTACTATTATGATGGAGATTAGGTTTCTACGAAATATATATACTCAAGACCTCGACTCCCTAAGACAACCTCGTCAGGGGTGCGTCACAAAGATCAGAGTCGATAGACATGATCTCACATGAGGAGTTTTTAAAGATGCGGGAGGATATGGCACAACTACGAGATCTAGTTCGTACTCAGTCAAGGTTCGATACCCCAGCAGAGAGTCCCTTATCTCGAAGCATTGAGAAAGCGAAAATAGATAGGAGTTTCTCCCTTGATCTGCCTAATGTTCTCTGGTCTTACAGGACGATAGAAAGGGCCTCGACCGGAGTTTCTCCCTTTAAGATGGACTTCGTCCTTGAGGCTGTCTCAGCTGTCAAAGTTTTTCTAAACTCTCCAAGGGTCGAATACTTTGACCCCGCTACCTCAAAAGAAGGACTCTATTTTCATAACATTCTATTGGAAGAAGTTAGAGATGAGGCAGCAGCCAGAGTTCTCCAACAACAAGGATGAAAAACCACCTACTTCAACAAGAAAGTAAAAGTTTAAAAGTTTTAGTTGGCGATCTAGTACTCGAGAGTCAGAAGCATCACAGCCTACTATCACAGGAAAATTCAAAGCCCCGTGGCAAGGACCTTATCAAGCGACTGAACTCATGGCACCGAGAACTTATCGATGGGCTCAGCTTGACGGTACACCGGTCAAAAATACTTGGAATGCCATCCATTTAAAGAAATTTTATCACTGATTGGTTAAGAAAGTTATGAGGAATGAACGGTACTTTTTGTTCCTCCTATGAAATTGTTTTAAACAAAAGGGGTTGATATGAGATTCCCGTTGAAGCTCCATTATATTATTAATAAAAGTTCATTTCCTTCTATGATGAGTTAATGATATTTTATAATAGATCTCTATACAGAAATTATGGAATCAAATCCTATAACAATTCATTTTTTATACAACACTCTGTTACAAAAAGAAAAACACAACAACACTATAGTATTCGCCCCAACAAATGCTATAGCAATAATGGTCATTAGTTAACACTAAAATTCCGATTATCGGGACACCTTATCCACATAAACCCGGAAGAATATAAGCAGCACGAAGTAAACAAATTCTCTTTACTTTAAAGATAGAATACAGATGAACAGTTTATGTTATAAATGGACAGTAATGTGAGAAAAGAAAAATATTAGAATAAAATAGTGGTAAACTTGCTGGAGCAGCATATCGACATCCAAAAGTCTTAACAGGAAAAATTATACAAGGACTTAACAGAACAGCTTAACCAAAAGTCTTAAGGGCAGCAATATCGAAAACACATTCAATCCACAAATCAAAATTACATCAAGTCACGAGGCATTCCTCGTCTTCAAGAATCTTGAGGTCCATCGGGGCCGGGAACTTGTTCCTTATTAGCCACGGCATAATCTCGAAGGTAGTTCTGGAAGCAGTGCTCCGTCACATCGAAACCTGCCGACAAAATTCTGTTGTAGCAACGAGAATAACCGTCCCCAAGCGCTTCAACAATATCCTCAACCCCCTTTTCCACTTCTAATTTCAAAGAAGCATTCTTCTTTTCCAAAGCTTCATACTTCATGCGAAGGGCTGACAGGTCACCCTCCGCAACATCTCGCCCTTTCTTTTCTTCTGACAACAAAGTCTACAACTTACTTATCTTGGCCCCGGTATCCTCTGCTTCCTTTTCGAGGTTAGATTTGGAAACCTCAAGCTCACTTATCTGGACCGGTTAAGAAGAATAGCAATTACAAACATGCGAGTTAACTTTATATAACCATGAGAAACGATAAAATAGAATACCTTTGCTCGGAAGCTAGAGTTCGCCTTTGAAAGTTCAACGACTCGACCCTTCAAGTCTCCCAGCTCCACAATCATTTTCTTATTCTCGCCCCTTAAAGCCTCACATTCCTCCTCGACCTTCGAGGGAGAATCCTTATCATCATCAGCCTTATATTCTTCTAGAATATGCATTACATCGGATAAAAAATGACACCAAAGCGAAAAAATAATTTCAGCCAATAAAAAAAAGAAAAAGTGGAAAATGGAGGAGAAGTAATAAATAGGTAGGTAAGATTATGATTACCCGTCCAGCTCGGCCTAAACATCGGTCCACCAACACACTTCTTGTCCTCTTAGCATAAGCGTACGAAACATGGGGTAAATTAAAAACACGGAATGCTCGGAGAGGCACTGTAGTTCCACTTTTCCACCTCTCTATAGGAAGAATCTCAACGTGGATAACTTCTTTGCTTGCCGCAACATCAACAGTAGGGAGCATTATTCCCCGATTTCCCACAAAAGTCAAAGTCTTTTTTACACCACAACTGACGACATCTTCTGACACCTTCTAACCAGCGACGTCCAAGGGTTGAGGTACCTCGAGCCTCGACCTTTTTCGTGATGGGTTGCCAGCAATTTTCTCTGAATCTCCTTCAACTCGGTTCCCAAGGTCATCTAATAATTCAATAGAAACGGACTGTGATGAAGGTCTCTCGTCGACCCTCGGTTTAACAATAATGCTAGAAGCTGATTTCTTGACAAGCATCATAATTGCTTTGTCCATCTCTTCAGAAAATCCACTTTCCAATAAATTCTTCAAAGATTTCCCAGCAACTGAAAGTAAGAAGAGATTGTTAATAACATAAAAAAATAACAAAAAAATAACAAGGGAAGAAAGAGATAATGATAAATTGGCTAACTAAAATATAGATAATTAAAGTCTTCCGACAATGAGCATCGAGAAATCGAGGGTCCTTTAACTCAGTATGAGTATAAACAGTCCGAGCCCCCTAGAATGCATCAAGATATTCTGTGTCAAAATTTTCCAAGTTATTTAAGTAATCGATGTTCGACTGAGTAACTGATAAGTGGCATTTTATACCACTTAGAACGTCTTAAAATGGCTTAAATTGGTGTCTTGAAATCATGTATTTTATGTATTTGATGCGTTTTTATAGTGTTTATGCATTTCAGGGTATTAGTTGCATTTCGGGGGAGGAATCATCAAGAATAAGCCTTGGCATGTGTTCACCATTGCGAGAGGAAAGAAACGGGCAGATTACGGCGAAGAAATGGAGCAAAATCAGATTTTTTCCAGTAGAGGTCTGAGCGCCCGCTCAGCATAGCTGAGCGCCCGCTCAGCTATGCTGAGTGGCCGCGCAGGGTCGGGGAAAAAGATATATTATTTCAGGACTTCAACTTCTGTTTGGTTTCCACTTCTATGTAATCTGAGTTTTATGGGACTATTATATAAGTAGATTTGAGACATTTTCACAAGTGTGGATAAAAAGAAGATTGTGTTTTTACGCAAGGAGCAAAGGAGATAAGGAAGAAGACCGATTTAGCACACCGCAACAAAGAGGAAGCATATTTTCTTGTGATTCTTGTTTCGTTGTAACGTTGGATGCTAGTTTTCTTGCTTTGAACTTATTTACTCTTGTGACGTACTCTGTTTTAATATAATTAGTTTAGTTATTATTTTCTTGTGTTTGTTTATCATGATTTCATATGAACCCTTGATGACGATAAGTGTTATTATGGGTTAATCGTGATCATGGGGTTACAACGGATTTACTATGAAATTCTTTAGTTAATTGTTTAATACCTTAGTGTGTGATGATTGTATGATATCTAGTATTGGTTGTGCGTATTCGTCTTATGTGCGTCGCGAACATATAAGATAGGGTGTTAATCTCTTGTGAAGCGACGGTGGATCTCGAGATTTAGAACTTGCCATGCTAGCATAGGTTCATGTACGTTGTGCATGATTAGTGGGTAACTCTAACAGTTTTATTTGCCCTATGTAATCAAAAGGAATAACTTGTGCTTAAATCGTTGTGTTGTCAATTTCTGTAGACATATGGGAACTCAACATAATTGATGACTATTCAACTTCTATCTTAATTGTGGATGCTTGGTAGAATGGTATTAGTACAATGAAAGTTGGCTTTTATCAGTTTCGTGTTATTCGATTAATATCATCACTGTCACATGCTAAAGGTAATAACAATGGCTATTGAAGGAAGTAATAATGAAGTTGTGATCTCATGAGTGTTTTATTATTGATAATTTGAAGTGTTAAGTAAGTGATTAATTAAGTAGTTAATTGTAGTTAATATTAAATCAACAATCTTAAGTGTTATTGTCTTAACATTGAGAAGTAATCATACATTGGTGAGTGAGTTTAATTAGACAATAATTTAGTCTGAGTCTCTGTGGGAACGAACTAGAAAGTATTCTATATTACTTGGGAACGCGTATACTTGCGTAAATATTAGTGCGTGATTGCGCCCTAACAAGTTTTTGGCGCCGCTGCCGGGGACTCGGCATATTTGTTTAGTTTATGTACTTACCATCATTGGTCATTAGGACTCAGTGATTAGGACGTAGTAGTTAATTATTGTTTCCGGTTCTGTTTCAGGTACTTTAGCAAGCGTTTATGCAAACTCGTTCTCGTGCTCGGAAGAGGACTTTAGATACAGCTGAGGAGACAGACGAAGTTCTTGATATTCCGGAGAAGTTAGATTTTGAGGATTCGGATTCAGGAACTGAGCGGAAAGAACCAGTAAACATGGGAGATCATATTGTTCAAGCTGATCCAACTCTTATGGATTTTTCTCGGCCTAAAATTGATGACATTCAGTCAAGCATCCTTCATCCGGCTATTCAAGCTAACACCTTTGAAATCAAGCCGGGCACTATTCAGATGGTGCAGAATTCTGTTTCTTTTGGAGGAGCGGCAACTGAAGACCCCAACATGCACATAAGGAATTTTGTCGAGATCTGTAACACTTTTAAGTATAATGGCGTGACTGATGAGGCTATCAAGTTGAGGCTTTTCCCATTCTCACTGAGGGACAAGGCTAAAGACTGGTTACATTCTGAACCAGCTGGGTCCATCACTACGTGGCAAGATCTTGCACAAAAGTTTCTGGTGAAGTTTTATCCGATGACAAAGACTGCTGCTATGAGGAGTGCTCTTACTCAGTTCGCGCAGCAACCTACAGAATCTATGTGCGAAGCTTGGGAGCGCTACAAGGAAATGTTGAGAAAATGTCCACATCATGGAATGCCGGATTGGATGGTGATCACTGGTTTCTATAATGGTTTGGGGGCCCAATCTCGGCCCATGCTCGATGCAGCAGCTGGAGGCGCCTTATGGGCTAAAATCTATACTGAGGCGTATAATCTTATAGAGACGATGGCTGCAAATGAGCATCAAAACCCAACTCAGAGGATGACGTCAGGCAAGGTAGTAGGTATTCTAGAAGTTGATGCAGCCACCACTATTGCAGCCCAGCTCTAAGCGCTATCAATGAAGGTTGATTCTTTGGCTACATATGGAGTTAATCAAATAGCTATGGTTTGTGAGCTTTGTGTAGGTTCTCATGCTACGGATCAGTGTTCTCTTGTCAACGAATCTGTTCAGTATGTGAATAATTATCAGCGACAACAGCAGTCTGTGCTAGCGACCTATCATCCTAACAACAGAAATCATCCAAATTTCAGCTGGGGGAATAATCAGAATGCTATTCAGCCACCATATCAGCAAGGAGTGAGTAAACAGTTTAACCCACCTGGATTTCAGCAACCACAACAGTATGCTACAAGGCAATCATATCCTCAACAGGGAAGTACAGCTGCACCTATTAGTGCTGATTTTGAGGAACTTAAGCTGTTATGCAAGAGTCAGGCGGTTTCTATCAAGACCTTGGAAAATCAAATCGGTCAATTAGCCAATGCAGTGCTCAATCGTCAACCTGGCACTCTTCCCAGTGACACGGAAGTACCAGGCATGAAGGAAGCTAAAGAGCAAGTCAAGGCTATTACCTTAAGGTCTGGAAAAGTTGCTGATGCTGAAAAGGCAAAAGAAGGAGAAGCTGAAATTAGTGATGAAGAATCTAAGCAAAAGGAGAAAGCGGCGGAACCAAGGAAGACTACTGTTGAACATACTCTTCCTGAGGCTAATACAAGGGAGAAACAGCTCTATCCTTCACCACCTTTTCCTAAGAGATTGCAGCAACAAAAGCTGGATAGACAGTTCGGGAAGTTTCTGGAGGTATTCAAGAAACTTCAGATTAATATACCTTTCACAGAGGCTCTGGAGCAAATGCCTAGTTATGCGAAGTTTATGAAGACTATTCTTTCAACGAAGGTGAAACTGGATGACCTTGAGACCGTTGCACTCACGGAAGAATGCATCGCTGTTCTGCAGCAAAAGTTACCACCAAAACTGAAAGATCCAGGAAGATTCACCATTCCTTGCACCATTGGCAATCTGACTTTTGACAAGTGCCTTTGTGATTTGGGAGCAAGCATTAATCTGATGCCGTTGTCGATCTTTAAAAAGTTGGATCTGCCTGATCCAAAACCCACATACATGTCTCTACAATTGGCTGATCGTTCCATTACTTACCCAAGGGGCATAGTGGAGGATGTGCTCGTCAAGGTGGATAAGCTCTTCTTTCCTGCAGATTTTGTTATTCTGGATTTTGAGGAAGATAAGAAGATTCCCATAATCTTGGGAAGGCCTTTCTTGACTACTGGTCGTACCTTGATAGATGTGCAAAAAGGTGAACTTACTATGCGGGTACAAGATCAGGATGTGACCTTCAACGTATTCAAGGCAATGAAATTCCCTACAGAAGATGAGGAGTGCTTAAAATTGGATATGATTGATTCTGCGGTTACTTCGGAACTCGATCGCATGCTAATGTCTGATGCATTGGAAAAGGCCTTAGTGGGGGAGTTTGACAGCGATGATGAAGACGGCAACGAGCAATTACAATATCTGAACGCTTCTCCCTGGAAGCGAAAGCTGGACATGCCATTTGAATCTCTTGGTACTTCTGACCTCAAGAATGCTGAAGGAAAACTCAAACCATCAATAGATGAAGCACCTACCTTGGAGCTCAAGCCATTATCTGAACACTTGAGGTATGCTTTTTTAGGTGATTCATCTACGTTACCTGTTATTATTTCATCTGACCGTTCAGGTAGTGAGGAAGACAAGCTCTTAAGGATTTTGAGAGAATTCAAATCGGCTATTGGATGGACCATAGCAGACATCAAGGGGATAAGTCCTTCATATTGTATGCATAAAATTCTGCTAGAGGACGGTAGTAAGCCGACTGTGGAACAACAGCGAAGACTGAATCCCATCATGAAGGAGGTGGTGAAGAAAGAAATTCTGAAATGGCTGGATGCAGGCATCATTTATCCTATTTCTGACAGCTCGTGGGTGAGCCCCGTACAATGTGTACCTAAGAAAAGAGGTATCACTGTGGTCGCAAATGAAAAGAATGAGCTCATCCCCACTCGAACAGTTACAGGATGGAGAGTATGAATGGATTTTAGAAAATTGAACAAAGCCACAAGGAAGGATCACTTCCCTCTTCCGTTTATTGATCAGATGCTTGACAGGTTGGCGGGTCATGAGTATTTTTGTCTTCTGGATGGTTATTCAGGGTATAATCAGATTTGTATTGCACCAGAGTATCAGGAAAAGACTACCTTCACTTGTCCATTTAGCACGTTTGCTTTTCGCAGAGTTTCGTTTGGGTTATGTGGCGCCCCGACCACTTTTCAGAGATGTATGATGGCTATATTCTCTGACATGATTGGAAATAATGTCAAAGTGTTCATGGATGACTTCTCCGTCTTTGGACATTCTTATGATGAATGTTTGAATAATCTGCGCACCGTACTCAAAAGGTGTGTGGAAACTAATTTGGTGCTCAATTGGGAGAAATGTCATTTTATGGTGCGTGAAGGCATTATTCGTGGGCATAAGGTCTCTAGCAAGGGTCTGGAGGTGGACAAGGCCAAGGTGGGAGTCATTGAAAATCTTCCACCACCTAATTCTGTGAAAGGAATCCGTAGTTTTCTTGGTCATGCGGGTTTTTATCGGTGATTCATCAAGGACCGTTTGATCACTGCACCAGTTATCACAGCACCAGATTGGACAGAACCGTTTGAGATGATGTGTGATGCGAGTGATTATGCGGTAGGTGCAGTTCTAGGACAGCGCAAGAAAAATCTCTTCCATGTGGTCTACTATACGAGTAAGACTTTAAATGGGGCCCAATTGAACTACACCACTACTGAGAAGGAGCTTTTGGCTATAGTCTTTGGTTTCGAGAAATTTCGATCTTATCTACTTGGTACGAAAGTAACAGTATTCACTGATCATGCGGCTATTCGCTATCTGGTTTCCAAGAAGGATTCGAAGCCGAGACTCATTCGTTGGGTGCTTTTACTTCAGGAATTTGAGTTAGAGATCAAGGATAGAAAAGGTACTGAGAATCAAGTAGCTGACCATCTCTCTAGGTTGGAGAATCCCGATTCGACTTCACAAGATAGGACGTTAATCAATGAATCTTTTTCGGATGAGCAGTTGTTTACAGTTCAGGAGGAAGAACCATGGTTTGCAGATATTGTAAACTATCTCGTCAGCAATGTAATGCCTCCTAATTTGACATCCACTCAAAAGAAGAAGTTTCTGCATGAGGTGAAGTGGTATATGTGGGATGAACCATATTTGTTTAGACAGGGAGCTGACCAGATCATCAGGAGATGTATCCCGTTCTGTGAGACGGAGGGGATATTATGAGACTGCCCTTCCACGGTTTATGGTGGACACTATGGTGGTGAGAAGACGGCAGCTCGTATTCTGCAAGCAGGTTTTTTTTGGCCTACTTTGTTCAAGGATGCTCATCAGTTTGTTTTAAGGTGTGATCGTTGCCAAAGAGTGGGAAATTTGACGAGGAAGGATGAGATGCCATTAAATGTGATGCTTGAAGTCGAGGTCTTTGATGTTTGGGGAATCGATTTCATGGGGCCTTTTATCTCGTCTTGCAATAATCAGTACATCTTGCTGGCAGTCGATTATGTCTCAAAATGGGTCGAAGTTAAAGCTTTACGGACAAATGATGCAAAGGTAGTGCTAAATTTTCTTCATAAGCAAATTTTCACAAGGTTTGGAACACATCGGGTAATCATAATTGATGAAGGATCGCATTTCTGCAACCGTAAGTTCACTTCTATGATGCAGCGTTATAATGTGAATCATCGAGTGGCTACTGCCTATCATCTGCAAACAAATGGTCAAGCGGAAGTGTCTAACAGAGAGATAAAGCGCATTCTAGAGAAGGTTGTTTGTCCGTCAAGGAAGGATTGGTCTTTAAAGCTCGATGAAGCTGTTTGGGCTTACAGAACATCATAGAAAACTCCACTTGGTATGTCCCCGTTTCAGTTGGTGTACGGTAAGGGATGTCATCTACCTGCGGAGCTTGAGCATAAGGCCTACTGGGCATTGAAAAAGTTGAACCTGGATTTAGATGCAGCTGGTAAGAAAAGAATGCTTCAGCTTAATGAACTTGATGAATTTCGACTTCAAGCATACGAGAATAACAAAATGTATAAGGAAAAGGTGAAGAGGTGGCACGACAGGAAGCTACATCCTAAGTTATTTGTGTCGGGGCAACAAGTTCTCTTATTCAACTCTCGGCTCCGACTTTTTCCAGGGAAGTTGAAATCGAGGTGGTCTGGGCCTTTTATTGTCAAAACTGTGTTTCCACATGGAGCGGTGGAAATTTTTGAGAATGATCCGGACCAAGCATTCAAGGTTAACGGTCAGCGTTTGAAGCACTACTATGGGGACATGCCAAACCGAGAAGTGGTTAGTGCCATTTTGTTGACTACTTGAGAAGGGTACGAAACGTCAAGCTAATGACGAAAAAGAAGCGCTGCGTGGGAGGCAACCCATGAATTGTTGTTACAGGAACCCTTAGAAGTTAATAACATATCCAAAAACACAAAAAAATAAGAAAACAGGGGCTGAAATTTTTTTTTTCCAGTGACCCCCTGAGCGCCCGCTCAGCATTGTTGAGCAACCGCTCAGCAAGCTGAGCGCCCGCTTAGCTTTGCTGAGCGACCGCTCAGGGGTCGAGTACCAGAATTTTTTTACAGTTCAGAAAAAAAAAAAAACAAAAACACAAAAACCCATCACAGCCCATAAACCCACGAATTCTTTTCCCATTACCCCATGATTTTATCCCTCAACCCCATTCCTAATCTAATTTAACCTACTCCACACCCTATATATACATACACCTATCCTACATATCTCCCACAAACTTCCTACACTTAAACTCTCTCCCAAACACCAAACTCAGTTCTTACACACTTTTATTCATGAATGAATGGCACCCAAGAGAGCACGCACTATTGACAGCAGCATCACAATTCCTACTGCTGATTCATCGAGGGGTACTGCTGCAAGGCCTCGGTTAACTGACAGAGCCGCGGAGGAGGAGTACACTAGGCTGTTGGGGAAGCCGATTCTGAAGGAGAGAGGGTTTTTACCATCGGGGAGGGATGGTGAGTTGCTGCCCATGATTGCAGAGAAGGGGTGGATAGCTTTTTGTGAGTCACCCGAAGCGGTACCGATGAGCGTTGTTCGCGAGTTCTACGCGAACGCGAAGGCCGAAAAGAATGTATTTTCTGTGGTCCGGGGGCTGACAGTTGATTATCACCCTGCGGCGATTCGCCATGTGATTGGACAGCGAGAGAGGAAACCCGAGGAGGAACACTGGAATGAGAAGACTGCTGAGGATTTTGACTTGGATTTGATTTGTGCGACTCTCTGTCGACCGGGCACAGTTTGGACCTTCAAGACCGGCACTAATGAGTATCGTCACTTTCCGGCGATCGCCATGAACAGGTATGCCTGTGCATGTAATGCATTTATTTGTGCTAATATTTTTCCTTCTTCGCATGCACACGAGGTCACAGTTGAGAGAGCACAGTTGTTGTGGGGAATTCTGAATGAGGAATACTATGTGGACCTTGCTGAGTTTATCTACCAAGGAATTCTAAAGTTTTTGAGGGGAGCGAAGCATATGAACATCCCTTATGCATCCACGGTTACGAAGCTATGCCAAGCAGTGGGAGTGAACTGGCCGGCTCATGAGCAGTTGCAGTTGCCGGCAGCTCTGATTGATTCTGGGACGCTGAATGGGATGCAGGAGTGGACCGGTGGTGAGCCTGAGGAGCATGGGCTGGGTTATCGTCTTCCAGGAGGGCGTCCAGCACGAGGTGCTACTATGGCTAGGCCAGGGCGTGATGAGGCTGGTTCTTCGAGAGCTCAGGAGGGTGCTGGGATGGTTGATGCCTAGTATAGGAGGCTTACACGGCGAATGGATGCTATGTACGAGACACATAGCAGATTTGCTTAGGAACTCACCCTTGCGTTAGGGACTGCTTTTCGGGGCCTTGGAGCTGATATCCAGTGGCCAATTTTTGGTGAGGACTCTGCATACCCGCCGCCTGATACTCCACCTACTGAGGGTGATGATGATGATGACTCCGAGTAGGTATACCATGTGTTCCTTTCTACTACCTTCACTGAGGACAGTGAAGATTTTAAGTTTGGGGGTGGTAGTTAAGGAATATTGTGTGTGTGTCATATAGCTGCATATTCATGATAGCTTAGTTCATATAGTTGCATAATTTAGGCCATATAGTTTTTTTTATATATATAGCTTTTATTGTTTATCATGTCACGTAGCTCATGCATTTACCATGATCCCTTTTGCAACGATTTATCGACTGAATTGTGATATTGATGCGAGTGTAGTGATAGCATTAAAGTGATATTAAGTTGTGTAGGTTGATATGCATGCTAGAAACACTTGTAATTCCACTAAGTCTTAGAGAATGCGTAAGGGCTAGATTGTTGTTATGATTTGGTTGTTTTCGAGGTCAATCTATTTATTATGCTTAAAATTCGATAATAGGTTCTTAGTGATAAAGGCATGAAAAAGAAAAAAAATTGGAGAAAAAAAAATGGAATTTGTTGCTAGTTATGGCTAGGCGTCAAATGGCTAGTAGCCGGCTCGCATATGGTGCGAGTAGTCTAGGGTTGAGCAAGATGGAGCGAAACGCACTTGCTCAGAAGTTAAAAAAAAAATTAATAAATTTTTTTTATGCATAATTGATCAAGAGTGGGCTCTGTGGTATTCGAGTTATTAAGTTCTTAGGGGACTTTGTGCCTAGTGACCTAAGGCTTTTAGAGTCTGGGATCCGCTAACCTAATGCTCGTTACATGGATACCATTGTATAAGTCTTTTGTGGACCTCACTCATTGCACGGTCAAATAAGCATTTGTGTTGTGAATAAAAAGCATGATTCCGTAATAAGCTCCAGAATTCTTGTAGTGTTGTATATCACTCTGTGCCTAGAATTTTTATTCTTTGTATAATCATGGGATTGCCTTGAGGATAGTCGAGTCATAATAATTGGTCCAGTTCCGAAGCATATCTGTTAAGCATTTGCACACACCACGTTTCTGGCTGTATGTCCGTTTACATGAGTTTATTGATCTTTAGTTGTCTAATTGCATCTGTTGAGATGTTGCAATTTGGTTGGTTAATTGTAGTAAGGGGGATCGCTGCATTTTCATATAGATTGCATTCATGCATGTTTTATATTTGTTTTTGAGTCTGTGACGCTTGAGGACAAGCATCGATTTAAGTTTGGGGGTGTGATAAGTGGCATTTTATACCACTTAGAACGTCTTAAAATGGCTTAAATTGGTATCTTGAAATCAAGTATTTTGTGTATTTGATGCATTTTTGTAGTGTTTATGCATTTCAGGGCATTAGTTGCATTTCGGGGGAGGAATCATCAAGAATAAGTCTTGGCATGTGTTCACCATTGCGAGAGGAAAGAAACGGGCAGATTACGGCGAAGAAACAGAGCAAAATCAGATTTTTTCCAGTAGAGGTCTGAGCGCCCGCTCAGCATAGCTGAGTGGCCGCGCAGCAAGCTGAGCGCCCGCTCAGCTATGCTGAGCGGCCGCGCAGGGTCAGGGAAAAAGATATATTATTTCAGGACTTCTACCTCTATTTGGTTTCCACTTCTATGTAATCTGAGTTTTATGGGACTATTATATAAGTAGATTTGAGACGTTTTCACAAGTGTGGATAAAAAGAAGATTGTGTTTTTACGCAAGGAGCAAAGGAGATAAGGAAGAAGACCGATTTAGCACACCGCAACGAAGAGGAAGCATATTTTCTTGTGATTCTTGTTTCGTTGTAACGTTGGATGCTAGTTTTCTTGCTTTGAACTTATTTACTCTTGTGACGTACTCTGTTTTAATATAATTAGTTTAGTTATTATTTTCTTGTGTTTGTTTATCATGATTTCATATGAACCCATGATGACGATAAGTGTTATTATGGGCTAATCGTGATCATGGGGTTGCAACGTATTTACTATGAAATTCTTTAGTTAATTGTTTAATACCTTAGTGTGTGATGATTGTATGATATCTAGTATTGGTTGTGCGTATTCGTCTTATGTGCGTCGCGAACATATAACATTTGGTGTTAATCTCTTGTGAAGCGATGGTGGATCTCGAGATTTAGAACTTGCCATGCTAGCATAGGTTCATGTACGTTGTGCATGATTAGTGGGTAACTCTAACAGTTTTATTTGCCCTATGTAATCAAAAGGAATAACTTGCGCTTAAATCGTTGTGTTGTCAATTTCTGTAGACATATGGGAACTCAACATAATTGATGACTATTCAAATTCTATCTTAATTGTGGATGCTTGGTAGAATGGTATTAGTACAATGAAAGTTGGCTTTTATCAGTTTCGTGTTATTCGATTAATATCATCATTGTCACATGCTAAAGGTAATAACAATGGCTATTGAAGGAAGTAATAATGAAGTTGTGATCTCATGAGTGTTTTATTATTGATAATTTGAAGTGTTAAGTAAGTGATTAATTAAGTAGTTAATTGTAGTTAATATTTAATCAACAATCTTAAGTGTTATTGTCTTAACATTGAGAAGTAATCATACATTGGTGAGTGATTTTAATTAGACAATAATTTAGTCTGAGTCTCTGTGGGAACGAACTAGAAAGTATTCTATATTACTTGCGAACGCGTATACTTGCGTGAATATTAGTGCGTGATTGCGCCCTAACAGTAACCTTTCGACAGGGCCTCACAAATTCTAAGTCTTTCCCACCTATGTAAATCCACTTGGGATGATAACCAGAGTTGGATGACTTTACACTGACTATCTTAGAACGCTTTGTCCGAGTGTCAAAGTAAACTTCACTGATATTATATTGAACATAATATATTGAAAAAAACAACTTTATCGAGGGAATCCGGTTTCTCTCAATACACAAGGCTATAAACCTTTTGATCTGTGTGACCGAGTTAGGGGATAACTGAGCAACACCACATCCTATAGCCTCGTACATAGCTAGGTGAAAGGGGTGCATCGGAAGTCAAAGGCCGTATCCAAACATAATTAGAGGAATTATGTGCATCCCAAATTCAGGCATGACCCACATACGCTCATCGGCCCCTGGGACATGAAACCTATATCCATTTTTAAAATCTATCCGCAAACCCAATTTCTTCATGTTTAATTTATGGTTAAAATAATGGCTAATATAATTCAAACTACTATCACGTGGATATTCAATTCGTCCTAACTCTAGGCTCTCTCGAAGCACTATTTCTCTATACACGACTATAAGAGGACTCAGAGGAGGATAAACCTTGGGCATCGCTTCGATACCTAAGAAAAAATCCTCCTCATTCATAAAGTCGAAAGAGGTACAAGAATTCAGATTGGGTAATTCTAAATTATATAAGTTTAAAGCCGACTATTCACCCCCTTCATCAAGGGGACATTTTTCTGGGTTACGAATGATTACAGTTTGAGATAAAGACGAGCTTAGGTCGGCCATACTCTCAACACTCAAGCAAACACCGAATTGTTACCTTAAAAAGCTTTCAAAAAGAAGAAGATATTGTGCCGGAAAAAGGAACAGAAATCAGAAAAGAAAGAACTTACATGTAACACCCCCAGATCCGGGGTCGGGGATCCGGGTCGTTATGGTCTTTCTTTCCACAATATCACTTAACTTAATTAATAATAAATAACTTCATACTGTGACCCCACACTAACACACACCACAACCCGTTATAGTCTCAAAGATGAAATTGAAACAAGTACAAGTCCTTGAATCCACAATTTAAAAGTTATTACAACCTAAAATGATTACTTGATAAGTTTACAGTTAATTGCCATTATCTACCACAAGTTATAATTATACATAATTGGTTCCCAAAAGTAGAATGCTTGATCTACCAATAGATCTACCTCTACAGCTATAGCAGCTATAACATCAACGGGAAGACGCGGGATGCTTCCCACGCGCTTGCGCTGGGTCTGCTTGAGTCTGGCCATCTTTCCTAACTGTTGTTGTGTGATGAAGAAATGAAGCAAGAGTGAGCATTACAGCTCGCAAGATAATATATAGTGTAAACAATAATGCAAGTATCTAAACGGATAACTTGCTGGAAACCTTTATCAAGTGTAAGGTAATTACTTACTGGATATAAGCTTAAAGGAAGATAAAGTTACCAATTACTTCACTATATTTATACCATTTTATAAAGCTAATTGAACTACCACTGTTCAAATTATTATAGGTTTCAAAAGGTCATCCCATAGATGAGACCACAAGTTAAGACTTGAATAGATTCAATCTTTGATATATTATTGAATAAAATGAAGTTATGAGATACTTTATTTAGTCCCGATATATATATCCACATATATATCTCTTATACATTTCTTGGAAACCTCTGTTATGTAAAATATGAACAGAGTTTGTAACATCCAATGAATTTTGGAAAGGAAAAGAATTTTGGCATAAACCCGATATCTTGCTGATCAGGCAAAGATACCAATAAGTAACATTTTCTACTAGTAGATGGACGAATTCCCCACTGGTCTTCACCCTGGCCGCAATAGGACCTTATGCTGGACTGCCACTAAGCCACTTACGCATTTGATGGACTCCCACTGAGCCACTTACACTTTCATAGACGCCCACTGAGCCCATGTTGCTTATGCTGACTCAATAGATGGACTTACTTCCCGAACGTTGGGTAAGTAATCAATTCATTTGTCAAAACAACAACCTCGTTGTGAATGTAAAATACACCACAGAGCCGGATCCCTCAGGTTTTGAGCGAGTATTTAAATCCCCTTTGAAAGGAGGATCTTAAATATAAAAATGAGTTTTGGAATCCGCTCTAGCTTTTAAAATCATTTTGAAGACTCGAAAACATTTTTAAGAATGTTTGGAATAATACTGATTTAATAAAATAAATCAGTCCCAATATATTAGAAAATATATGAATATTATTATTTAAATAATATTCCCATAAGGATAATTTAAATATAAACAATTTGAAGTAGAAGTTTTAAAACTCATACTTGAAATGAATATTAAATAACCAAAGATATACTTATACGAAAGTACTATCTTTATTTGAATAATCGAAAATAAGTTTGATTATCGGAACATTATTCTTTAATAAAATAAAGAATAATATTTAGTAAATAAGCGGAGTCATAAGTCCTCAAATGAATATTCAAAAATAATATTCATTAAATAAAATAACGGAGTCATAAATCCTCGAATGAATATTCAAAATAATATTCATTAAATAAATAAAATAAAGTTATCAAATAAACCTTATTCGATTAATAGTTTTAAAAACTATATCAATATATATATATATATATATATTATACTCGGGAACATCGACTCCCGATTTAGAAAAATGTTCACCTTTGGGTCCCCTATACTAAGGGTATACGCAACTACTGCTTATCTCTAGCATAGGTATTATGCAACTATAAGCATTGAAATCAACAGATTGATAACCAGATTAAGAAATAGATATGCATATATATACCATATCAACATGCTTCAATATATCGCAAAATTTGCTAATTAACCAATATGCATCTATCACAAGATAATGCATATACATATATACATCACAACAACAGTATAACGGGTAGAAAACTTTCCTGAGCGACTGGGGGTGGTAAAAGTCCTGGGATGAATCTGGTAACCTATAAACCACATATAAGTTGGAATTAAACCAAAGTCGCTTATGAATCTATACTTTAACCAATTAGACTCTAATGCTCGTTTTGCGCTCAACGATTCTCTTAAGTCGCTCGAGTACCATCAGCTCCATCATTTTCAATAAATTAACCATTAAGAGTTTTAAGGCGATTCTTTCGCGAGTGCCTTACCAACTGCCTAATACACTTTACATAAATGTTTCAAACTCCAATTAGTCATTTAAGGTCTTTAACCAATGATTTAAAGTAAGGCGAGGGGTAATGGTTCGTTCGCGAGACGCCATTACTTAAAACGGTCGTTTCTCCTAAACCGTACATCGGATTCAAACGAACCACATATCAAAACGAAGCTCGTAACTTGAACTATCTAATCATAGAAGTGGTCAAAACCTAAAAGTGAGTTCTCGGGTCCTGATGTTAAGAACAAAACAGTCTAAAGTAAATCGGACATTACGACGACTATGTTTACGCGATTACCAATTTTTATCCTACTCCAAATCAACAACCAATCAACCAAAATTCAACCATACAACCAAACTCCATACATACAATGCTACAACAGCCCCAACAACTCAATATTTCCAATTTACACTACTTCCCACTCATGAACTAAAAGCTTACATAATTTCCTTAACTAATCAACAAGATTTACAACTCCAAACACATCACAAAACCAACACATCTCTAAACACACAATAATCAAGCTTCTCATGAACCATTCCAAACACAAAAACTCAAATTATACAAAAGTAGGGCTAGGGTATGAGATTATACCTTCCTTGGTGAGTAAAAGTAACTAAGGAGCTTGGAATCACCCTTGAAAGTCCTTACCAAAGCTTAATCTAAACAAAAACTCAAGATCAAAATTTTAAGCTCTTGAAAAACACTATTCACCCTCTTCTTCCATGAATTTTAGGAAGAGATTGTGAAGGAATTTGAAGCTTAAACTTATAGGATAGCTATATCTATGCATAAGGAACCTTAGATAATTACCTCACTAATTAATGAAGCTTGGAACTTGGATTTGGGTTTTTTTTCTTCTTGAAAATGGAAAAGGGCCGAGAGCTTCTCTTGGAAAACTGAAGTCGAGATGTGTTTTTGTGTTTGTGATTTGTTTTGCTTGGTTGCTAGGTTTTTGTTTTATTTAATTACCGTTTTAACCATGTAAAATTGTGTGGTTAATAATCAACCACACTTCCTTCCTTTTTGGTCATGCTTAGGTCATCAATCTTATGTCATCTTCCCATGTTTGTCCTCTTCTTATTGGTTTGATGACATCATCCTCACTAACATTTTTGATTAGCTCCTAATTACTTGGCTAATGACCGCTGATATGTTATACGGTTCGCTTAACTTTCGTTTTCGTTTATCGTTTGAGGGATCATACCCGGGATCTTATTACTTGGGTTTCCTTTACCTTTCTCAATACATTATATTCCTTTTATGATCCTCTCTTATAATCCTTAAATTTAAATCCTTTTTATCCTGTTACCTTATACTCAATTCTTTCAGTATCTGGTGGATTTTCGGGAAAAATCAAAGTGTTCGAATTTGGATTCTGACGTTCTTTACATACACTTATATATCATATAGAGTACTAATAAGATCTCAGAATAACAATAAAAGAACCCCTACATAGTGTGGCATGAAAAGTTTTCTTATTCAGCATAATCAGCAAAAACACTATTCATAAGGGTTACAAAAAAGTTCAAAATTCTGAGGTTATTACAGTCTCCCCTCCTTAAAAGGATTCCGTCCCGGAATCAAATAGAAAACAAATGGGGGTACTTTTCTAGCATAGCGCTCTCTAGTTCCCAAGTTGATTCTTCCACTTTATGATTCTGCCATAGCACTCTGACTAGCTTGATCACTTTGTTCTGAAGCACCTGCTCCTTCTTATCCATAATCTCTACTGGTCTCTCCACGTAAGTCAGATCTGGTTGCATATCCACCTGCTCGTACTCCACTATGTGTCTGACATCCCGATGATACTTTCGTAGCATTAACACATGGAACACATTATGAACTTGTTGTAGGTTCGGGGGTAAGGCTAGCTCGTAAGCCAACTTCCCAATCCGTCTTAGTATCTCAAAAGGTCCAGTGTATCTTGGGCTTAGTTTCCCTTTCTTTTCGAACCTCATTAATCCCTTCCAAGGGGATACTTTTAGTAGTACTAAGTCCCCTACTTCATACTCCTTGTCCTTTCGGGCTAGGTCTGCATATTTCTTCTGTCTTTCTTGGGCTACTACCAGCCGTCCTCTGATGAGATACACTATGTCTTTGGTCCTTTGGACCACTTCGGGTCCGAGCATCTTCCGCTCTCCAACTTCATCCCAGTATAAGGGAGATCGACACCTTCTTCCGTATAGGGCCTCATAAGGCGGCATTCCGATCCTAGCATGAAAGCTATTGTTATAAGAAAACTCGATCAACGGCAAGTGATCATCCCAACTTCCTTTAAAGTCTATTGCACAGACTCTCAACATATCCTCTAGTGTTTGGATGGTCCTTTCACTCTGCCCATCTGTCTGGGGATGGTAAGCGGTACTCATATTTAACTTGGTCCCCGCACATTCTTGAAAGCTCCTCCAAAATCTGGAGTTGAACCTGGGGTCTCGGTCTGAGACAATGGACGCTGGGACTCCATGTCGCGTCACTATTTCCTTAAGGTAGATGTCCACCAGTCTATCGACTGTGTATCTCTCCTTGATAGGAATGAAATGAGCTGACTTTGTCAGTCGGTCTATAATCACCCATATGGCATCATGGTTGGCTTTCATCCTTGGTAAACCGACAACAAAATCCATGGCTATCTATTCCCATTTCCATTCGGGAATCTCCAGGGGTCGCAAAAGTCCACTGGGTCTCTGGTGCTCTGCCTTTACTCTTTGGCAAGTCAAACATTTGCTTACCCATTCTGCTACGTCCCTCTTCATGTTGGGCCACCAGTAATACTCCTTCAAATCCCTATACATCTTGGTGCTTCCTGGGTGAATGGAATACCTTGAACTATGGCTTTCATCTAAAATCTCGTCTTTAAGCTCTTGAACGTTCGGAACCCAAATCCGGTAGGAGTACCTCATTATCCATTTATCATCTCTCTCAGTATGGATCTCTTCTCCAGTCATTGACTCTCTGCCTTCATTCATTACTTTCTCTTGGCACAATCTAATCTTTTCCAATAACTCTGGCTGCATCGAGATCTCAAACAGCTTTTCAGTTCCGACTCCGGTTACCTTTACTTCTATTTCCATTATCTCGAAATCCCTTATCAATTCCTCCGAAGTCATTATCATTTTGAGTCTTTCCTTCCTGCTAAGGGCGTCAGCCACCACATTGGCTTTCCCTGGATGATAGAGAATCTCACAATCATAGTCCTTGATTAGTTCTAACCATCTCCTATGGCGCATATTAAGCTCTTTCTGCGTAAATATGTACTTGAGGCTCTTATGGTCCGTGAAAATCTCGCATTTATCTCCATACAAGTAGTGCCTCCAAATTTTTAAGGCAAAAACTATTTCCGCGAGCTCAAGGTCATGAGTAGGATATCTAATCTCGTATTCCTTCAATTGTCTCGACGCATACGCAATCACCTTACCGTGCTGCATAAGCACACACCCTAATCCTTTGTGTGACGCGTCACTATATATCACAAAATCTCCTTTTCCGTCTGGCAAAGCCAACACCGGGGCCGTTACCAACCTTTTCTTTAATTCCTGAAAACTGTTCTCGCATTTTTCCGTCCATTCAAACTTCTCTGTCTTACGAGTAAGTCGTGTCAAAGGGGCTGCGATCTTCGCAAAGTCCTGTACAAATCTACGATAGTAGCCGACCAATCCTCTGAAACTCCTTACCTCTGTGGGTGTGGTTGGCCTTTCCCAATTTGAGACCGCCTCTATCTTGGAGGGGTCGACCAATACTCCTTCTTTATTGATCACATATCCTAAAAACTGTACTTCATTCCACCAGAATTCACACTTCGAGAATTTGGCAAATAACTGTTCCTCTCTGAGTATTCCTAGAGCTATCCTCAAATGCTCTACATGTTCTGCATGTTCTGCCTCAGTCCTTGAGTCGATTAAAATATCATCGATAAAAACTATCACACACTTGTCCAAGTACTTCTTAAATACTTTGTTCATTAAATCCATGAAAGCCGTTGGGGCGTTGGTTAATCCAAAGGACATTACCAAGAACTCATAGTGCCCATACCTGGTACGGAACGCGGTCTTGGGAATATCTTCGGGTTTAATCTTTAGTTGGTGATATCCAGTTCTCAGGTCAATCTTGGAAAAATAAACAACATCTTTTAGTTGGTCGAACAGATCGTGTATTCTAGGTAACGGGTACCTGTTCTTTATGGTTAGCTTGTTCAACTCTTGGTAGTCGATGCACAGCCTCATGCTCCCATCTTTCTTCTTAACAAATAACACTGATGCTCCCCATGGAGACACACTGGGTCTTATCATACCCTTATCCAAAAGTTCCTGCAATTGGGTAGCTAATTCCTTCATTTCTAATGGGGTTAATCGGTAAGGTGCTTTTGAAACTGGCGCCGACCCTGGGGCCAACTCAATAGCAAATTCAATCACTCTATCGGGTGGTAATCCCGGAAGGTCTTGTGGAAATACATCTTCAAATTCGTTGACTACCGGAATATCTTGCAAGTTGGGCACCTCTTTCTGTGTGTCCACCACATAGGCTAGGTGAGCCTCATTTCCTTTTCATAGCACCTTATTGGCCTGGGCCATAGTCAAAAATTTCTGCGTCTACCTCTTTCCTCTAAATATGACTTCTTTCTTTCCTGGGATATTCAACTTAACTTTCTTCCCCTTACAGTCTATCTGAGCATCATTGCTAGATAGCCAATCCATTCCCAAAATTACATCAAACTCCCATAATTTAAAAGGAATCAGATCAACACTAAAAGATTGTTCCCCTATGCCTAACTCACAGGCGGGGTGAATCTGGTTAACATGAATAACTTCATGATTGGCTATTTCTACTTGTAAGGGTTCTATCAAGGGTTCAGCCTTAAGTCTTAATTTACGCGCAAAGTCTCTGGATATAAAAGATTTAGTTGCTCCCGAATCAAATAAAACATTCGCACTGACTGAATTTAGAGAAAGGGTACCTGCTATCACATCTGAGTCTTTCATAGCATCTTGGACTGTCGTGTTGAAAGTCCTCGCAGTAGGTGGCTTATTGGAGGCAGCCCTGCTGGCTCCTGAAGCTGCTGGTTTGTTCATTGGGCATTCCCTCTTCCAATGACCCGGGCGTCCACACTGATGACAAGTGGTGATTGGAATGACAGCAGGGGTTGATGAAGGGCACTTAGTTGAATAGTGACCCTCTCGACCGCACTTAAAGCAGGTTACTGGCTTTCCTTTACACTCCCCAGTATGCATCCTTCCACAAGTATTACAGGCTGGCAATGGGGGTCGAGATTGGTTGGAATAGGAAATTCTTGACTTCTGGCCGCTCTGGCTCACATTCACACTCATTGGCCTCTTAAACCCAGTGTTCTTTCCCGGTAGGGACACTGCTCCCCTATTAACTCTAGTTGGGAAGCTCCCTCCTGCGGAACCTCCACCCATGCTCATACTTTTCCTCTTTATTCCCTTTTTCTCTCTCTCCTTCTGCATCTGTTCACTTCTGGCTTCTACAATTGTTGCCTTTTGCACCAGAGTGGCATAATCTGTAAGCTCAAGGATTGCCACCCTATTCTGAATCCACGGTTTCAGTCCCTGCTGAAACCTTCTAGCTTTCTTTTCCTCGGTGCTCACAAACTCCGGCACAAACCTTGATAACTCAGTAAATTTTGCTTCGTACTCTGCTATGGATAAGTTATTCTGCTTTAGCTCCAAGAACTTGAACTCCATCTGGTTCTCCATAAACCTTGGTAAATACTTTCCCAAAAACAACTGACTAAACCTCTCCTAGGTTATGATAGCATCTGTCTCCATGCTTTTCTTGGCCTCCCACCAGTAGTTGGCCTCTCCTTTCAGAAGGTAGGTAGAAAATACAGTCTTCTGTGCCTCATCGGTACTCAGAATCTCAAAGGATTTCTCCATTTCCTTTAGCCATGCCCTTGCCTCAACTGGGTCGGCTGATCCGTGGAACTCAGGGGGCTTAAGGGACTTGAAAGCCCTGAAAGAGTTTGCCACATCATTGTTATTTCCTTGAGGGGGTGGGTTGGGTTGACGTTCCAAGTTCTGCCTTAGTAGTTGAATGAACTGTCCCATGGGATCCATGCCTGGGTTTGGTACTAGTTGCTCAACCTCAGTTTCTCCTTCTTCAGCCTCTATCTCAAATCCTTCAACATCATATGTTTCCTCCTCCTCTTCATACAGGGAGTCATCCTGTTCAACATATTCCTCATCTTCCTCTTCACTGTGTTCTTGGTTCCTACCGTCCTAGTTATGGCTTCCCTGGTCCTTAGATCCAGGGTTCGCCCTAGTTCCAATCTTTCTTGGCGGCATGATACTGATAAATTTTTTTGGGAAAATTCAACGTTAGGTCACAATCATACACAAAATTGTGCCTTGCACAGTTCTATAATGGGGAGAATGTATCTCGTAATTCTATTATATTATGACAGTTCTAATAAGAAGTGCAGTAATAATAATGATAAAAACAGTGATGTCGTCACTAAGGAACTGAACTGAAAGGAAACAAATATATACATAATGCGGGAAATTCATAGTTTGATGTGGTCAAAAGTACAATAGTGCTACAGCCATCTGCCCAAAAGTGATACACAAGAGTCTATCTGTCTAGTCAGAGAAAGGGATGCTATATACAAGTCAACTATCCCGGAAAATTGGCTCTTACTATGGCCTCGACTAACTAGACGACTAGACTATCCCATCACCGGTCCTGAATCACACACCGGAGCGGGTCAGCTCCCATACTCTTTCCATCGCACAACGGAAGATGTAGTCGGCCTGCCGCCTAGAGATCCTACCATGCCTGTCCCCCTGGAGCGATCAGAGTCTCGCTCGGGCCGTGAGCTCTATCCCCGTCAGCTCCCTCCTCAAGGATCGGGGTATAGTAGCCCTAGTCTCATAAGCTCGGGCACGCCTACCCGCCCTCTACGCATCCAACTCCCTCCTGACCTCATCCAGCCGGGCCTCACCAACAGCCACTCGGGTCCTCAATACATCTTGAACATAGCCGTGAGCTAACAAAGACTGCCTATGGGCAGGGTCGAGAGATAGTGAATCCGAAGCCGCTGGGGGTGCCTCCTCGGTGTGCCTAGGCTCAGGAGTATGGGTCTCGGAGCTGTCATTATAGGGGCTCCAAGATAGTGGTGGAGGGGTATGAGCTCTTACCATCGGGAGTGAGGGTAAAGGGGTACCAGTGTACTCTACCATAGCTCCGACATGCTCCTCAGCCACTAGGACCTCATCCGGGTCCTCCTCATCTGAAATTGCCACAACCTCTGTCTCTGACTCCTCTGAGGGGTCCTCCTCCTCCTCCTCCTCCATCTCAGGCTCCTCCTGATCCTCGGCATCTAGCAGTGTCTCATCATGCTCACGCTCGAACATCTCTGGGTCCTCTATCTCATGAGCCTACACGTTAAACGAGCTAAGTTACTATCATGATACTTATAAGGGTTCCCGTAAGGGTTTTAACTGTCAGTGCTACTTTAAGTAGTCCGACTATGAACTTGGCAAGAGTTCTTATTATCTTTGTGAGTTTATTATTATATCGTCGCATCATCTCTGAGGTTTATAACGCTTAGCTCTGATACCATTTCTGTAACACCCCCAGATCCGGAGTCGGGGATCCGGGTCGTTACGGTATTTCTTTCCACAATATCACTTAAATTAATTAATTATAAATAACCTCATACTGTGACCCCACACTAACATACACCACAACTCGTTATAGTCTCAGAGATGAAATTGAAATAAGTACAAGTCCTTGAATCCATAATTTAAAAGTTATTACAACCCAAGATGATTACTTGATAAGTTTACAGTTAATTGCCATTATCTGCCACAAGTTATAATTATACATAATTGGTTCCCAAAAGTAGAATGCTTGATCTACCAATAGATCTACCTCTACAGCTATATCAGCTACAACATCAACGAGAAGACGCAAGACGCTTCCCACGCGCTTGCGCTGGGTCTGCTCGAGTCTGGCCATCTTTCCTAACTATTGTTGTGTGATGAAGAAATGAAGCAAGAGTGAGCATTACAGCTCGTAAGATAATATATAGTGTAAATAATAATGCAAGTATCTAAATGGATAACTTGCTGGAAACCTTTATCAAGTGTAAGGTAATTACTTACTGGATATAAGCTTAAAGGAAGATGAAGTTACCAATTACTTCACTATATTTATACCATTTTATAAAGCTATTTGAACTACCACTGTTCAAAGTATTATAGGTTTCAAAAGGTCATCCCATAGATGAGACCACAAGTTAAGACTTGAATAGATTCAATCTTTGATATATTATTGAATGAAATGAAGTTACGAGATACTTTATTTAGTCCCGATATATATATCCACATATATATCTCTTATACATTTCCTGGAAACCTCTGTTATGTAAAGTATGAACAGAGTTTGTAACATCCAATGAATTTTGGAAAGGAAAAGAATTTTGGCATAAACCCGATATCTTGCTGATCAGGCAAAGATACCAATAAGTAACATTTTCTACTAGTAGATGGACGAATTCCCAACTGGTCATCACCCTGGCCGCAATAGGACCTTATGCTGGACTGCCACTCAGCCACTTACGCATTTGATGGACTCCCACTGAGCCACTTACACTTTCATGGACGCCCACTGAGCCCATGTTGCTTATGCCCACTCAATAGATGGACTTACTTCCCGAACGTTGGGTAAGTAATCAATTCATTTGTCAAAACAACAACCTCGTTGTGAATATAAAATACACCAAAGAGCCGCATCCCTCAGGTTTTAAACGAGTATTTAAATCCCCTTTGAAAGGAGGATCTTAAATATAAAAATGAGTTTTGGGATCCGCTCTAGCTTTTAAAATCATTTTGAAGACTCGAAAACATTTTTAAGAATGTTTGGAGTAATGCTGATTTAATAAAATAAATCAGTCCCAATATATTAGAAAATATATGAATATTATTATTTAAATAATATTCCCATAAGGATAATCTCTATATAAACAATTTGAAGTAGAAGTTTTAAAACTCATACTTGAAATGAATATTAAATAACCAAAGATATACTTATACGAAAGTACTATCTTTATTTGAATAATCGAAAATAAGTTTGATTATCGGAACATTATTCTTTAATAAAATAAAGAATAATATTTAGTAAATAAGCGGAGTCATAAGTCCTCAAATGAATATTCAAAAATAATATTCATTAAATAAAATAACGGAGTCATAAATCCTCGAATGAATATTCAAAATAATATTCATTAAATAAATAAAATAAAGTTATCAAATAAACCTTATTCGATTAATAGTTTTGAAAACTATATCAATATATATATATATATATATATATATATATATATATTATACTCGGGAACATGGACTCCCGGTTTAGAAAAATGTTCACCTTTGGGTCCCCTATACTAAGGATATACGCAACTACTGCTTATCTCTGGCATAGGTATTATGCAACTATAAGCATTGAAATCAACAGATAGATAACCAGATTACGAAACAGACATGCATATATATATATATATACCATATCAGCATGCTTCAATATATCACAAAATTTGCTAATTAACCAACATGCATCTATCACAAGATAATGCATATACATATATACATCACAATAACAGTATAACGGGTAGAAAACTTGCCTGAGCGACTGGGGGTGGTAAAAGTCCTGGGATGAGTCTGGTAACCTATAAACCACATATAAGTTGGAATAAAACCAAAGTCGCTTATGAATCTATACTTTACCCAATTAGACTCTAACGCTCGCTTTGCGCTCGACGATTCTCTTAAGTCGCTCGAGTAACCTCGGCTCCATCATTTTCAGTAAATTAACCATTAAGAGTTTTAAGGCAATTCTTTTGCGAGTGCCTTACCAACTGCCTAATACACTTTACATAAATGTTTCATACTCCAATTAGTCATTTAAGGTCATTAACCAATGTTTCAAAGTAAGGCGAGGGGTAATGGTTCGTTCGCGAAATGCCGTTACTTAAAATGGTCGTTTCTCCTAAACCGTACATCAGATTCAAATGAACCACATATCAAAACGAAGCTCGTAACATGAACTATCTAATCATGGTAGTGGTCAAAACCTAACAGTGAATTCTCGGGTCCGGATGTTAAGAACAAAACAGTCTAAAGTAAATCGGACATTACGATGACTATGTTTACGCGATTACCAATTTTTATCCTACTCCAAATCAACCACCAATCAACCACAATTCAACCATACAACCAAACTCCATACATACAATGCTATAACAGCCTCAACAACTCAATATTTCCAATTTACACTACTTCCCACTCATGAACTAAAAGTTTACATAAGTTCTTTAACTAATCAACAAGATTTACAACTCCAAACACATCACAAAACCAACACATCTCTAAATACATAATAATCATGCTTCTCATGAACCATTCCAAACACAAAAACTCTAAATATACAAAAGTAGGGCTAGGGTATGAGATTATACCTTCCTTGGTGAGTAAAAGTAACTAAGGAGCTTGGAATCACCCCTGAAAGTCCTTACTAAAGCTTAATCTAAACAAAAACTGAAGAACAAAATTTTAAGTTCTTGAAAAACACTATTCACCCTCTTCTTCCATGAATTTTAGGAAGAGATTGTGAAGGAATTTGAAGCTTAAACTTATAGGATAGCTATATCTATGCATAAGGAACCTTAGATAATTACCTCACTAATTAATGAAGCTTGGAACTTGGATTTGGGTTTTTTTCTTCTTGAAAATGGAAAAGGGCCGAGAGCTTCTCTTGGAAAAATGAAGTCAAGATGTGTTTTTGTGTTTGTGATTTGTTTTGCTTGGGTGCTAGGTTTTTGTTTTGTTTAATAACCCTTTTAACCATGTAAAATTGTGTGGTTAATAATCAACCACACTTCCTTCCTTTTTGGTCATGCTTAGGTCATCAATCTTATGTCATCTTCCCATGTTTGTCTTCTTCTTATTGGTTTGATGACATCATCCTCACTAACCTCTTTGATTAGCTCCTAATTACTTGGCTAATGACCGCTGATCTGTTATACGGTTCGCTTAACTTTCGTTTTCGTTTATCGTTTGAGGGATCATACCCGGGATCTTATTACTTGGGTTTCCTTAACCTTTCTCAATACATTATATTCCTTTTATGATCCTCTCTTATAATCCTTGAATTTAAATCTTTTTTATCCTGTTATCTTATACTCAATTCTTTCGGTATCTGGTGGATTTTCGGGAAAAATCAAAGTGTTCGAATTTGGATTCTGACGATCTTTACATACACTTATATATCATATAGAGTACTAATAAGATCTCAGAATAATAATAAAAGAACCCCTACATAGTGTGGCATGAAAAGTTTTCTTATTCAGCATAATCAGCAAAAACACTATTCATAAGGGTTACAAAAAAGTTCAAAATTCTGGTGTTATTACATTACAGATGCAATGGAAAGAAGAAGGGAGTTTGAAACAGTTCTTCAAATACTATCGAATTTCCCCCTTTTTGTTCCTATGGGGGAGAAAACGAAGCGTCCCCTGTATTCAAAATAAAACATATAGCAATTAAATGAACACCAAATATGAGCTATACAACAAAGCACCAATCAATTTATCATAATATATATATATAAATAATAATAATAATAATAATAAATATAGTATTTAAAAATAAAATGACAAAATTAATATTTTTTTTCCTCTTTTCTTTTAAGTTTATTTTGCAGGAAATTAAATCAAGAAGGAAACGGCAAATCTGAAGATATTGCTACTCGTTCGTTGGGGACAAATGTTGGATCAAGAATAATAAGAAATGTGTTATAAACCTTTGTTATAAACCTTGACTGAAAATATTAGTTATATTTAATGTAGAGGAAGTATATGAGAATAGAAGATGGAGAGAAAGTTGTGTTTCATTTCATTAGCTAAATGAGCTATTTATAGTAGTTGGTTTATAAGGCTTACTAAGTAAGCTATTCAAATCTTCTTCATTAAGTATTACAAAACTTCCTCAATAAGCTTTACAAGTCTTCCGTGATAAGCTTTATAAGTCTCCCTCGATAAGCTTTACAAGTCTTATTCGGTAAGATTTGAGAGACTTCCTCGATACGCTTTGACAATCACTTTATTTTTATTCAAATATTTTAACACTCCCCCTTGATTGTCAAATACGAGTTATTGCAAAAATTGACTGCCTCGTTAAAACCTTACAAGGAAAAACCCAGTGGGATAAAAACCTTGACGAAGAAAAGAGAGTACAGCCTCCCCCTGAATAAAATGTCTCATATTTTGACATTTAGGTGTAGCAAACTTTTTAACCTCCGCATACCCATATTATTTCTCAGCTTCTCAAATATTGATGTAGGTAGTGACTTTGTAAGTATATCCGCTAGATTATCGCATGAGCGAACTTGTTGAACATCAATATCACCATTTTCTTGAAGTTCATGAGTGTAGAAGAATTTTGGCAATATGTTTTTTGTTCGATCCCCTTTAATATATCCTTCCTTATGTTATTTGATGCATGCCGAGTTATCCTCGAATAAAACTGTAGCACTGTCTGAAATACTTGATAATCCACATGATTCTCGAATATGTTGAATGACCAGCCTTAGCCAAATACATTCTCTGCTTGCTTCATGAATTGCTAGTAACTCTACGTGGTTTGATGAAGTTGCATCCATAGTCTGTTTTGTAGACTTCCAAGAGATAGCAGTATCACAATATGTAAATAGGTAACCTGTTTGTGATCGCTCAAAATAAGGATCTGACATGTATCCAGCATCTGCATATCCAACTAGTCGTGATCTTGAATTGTTTGGGAAGAATAGTCCAAGATCGATTGTCTCTCGAAGATATCTGAATATATGTTTTATTCCATACCAATGCCTTTTATTAGGGTCAGAACTAAATCTTGCCAACAGGTTTACTGCAAATGTAATATCAGGTCGTGTGTTGTTTGCAAGATACATGAGAGCGCCAATTGCACTGAGATATGGAACTTCAGGTCCAAGAGTCTCTTCATCTTGTTTTCTAGGACGGAAAGGATCCTTTTCAACCTCGAGTGATCGAACAACCATTGGTGTGGTTAGTGGATGAGCTTTGTCCATGTAGAACCGATCAAGAATCTTTTCAGTATAGTTTGATTGATGAACAAATATTCCTGAAGATAAGTGCTCCACCTGTATACCTAAACATAATCTTGTCCTTTGTTAGGCACAAAACACGCACTAATAATTCACGCAAGTATACGCGTTCTCTAGTAATATAGAATAATTTCTAGTTCGTTCCCACATAGACTCAGACTAATTATGTTCAATTAACACTTACTCACCAATGTATGATTACTTCTCAATGTCAAGACAATAACACTTAAATTTGATTAACTAATTATTAAATACAATTAACTACGAGAATTAAACACTTAATTGGCACTTGAATTAACAATATTAAACACACATGAGATTATAACTTCATTACTACTTCCTTCAATAGTCATTGTTATTACCCTTAGCATGAAATGGTGATGATATTAATCGAACAACACGAAGCTGATAAAAGCCAACTTTCGTTGTACTAATATCATTCTACCAAACATCCAAAATTAAGATAGAAGTTGAATATGCATCAATTATGTTGAGACCCTAAATGTCTACAGAATTTGACAACATAACGATTTAAGCACAAGTTATTCTTTTATGATTACACAGGGCAAGTAAAACGGTTAGAGTTACCCACTAATCATGCATACACATATATGAACCTATGCTAGCATGACAAGTTCTAAACCTCAAGATCCACCGTCGCTTCAGAGGAGATTAACAACCTATCTTATATGTTCGCGATGCACATAAGACGAATAAGCACAACCTATGCTGGATATCATACAATCATCACACACTAAGGTATTAAACAACTAACTAAAGAAATCCATAGTAAATCTGTTACGACCCCATGATCACGATTAGCCCATGATAGAACTCATCGTCACCATGGGTTCATATGAAAACATGATGATAACACACAATATAAACTAATAAAAATACTTATTAAAACCAGAGTACATCACAAGAGTAATAAGGTTCAAAGTAAAGAAAACTAGCATCCACTGATACAACGAATAAAAGAATCAGAAGAAAACGTATGCTTCCTCTTCTTCGTAGCGATGTGCTAAAACGGTCTTCTTTCTTCTCTCCTTGCTCCTTGCTTGATACCACGCTTTTGTGAAACGTCTCTGAAAACTACTTATATAGAAGCCCACAAGAACCAGCCATCTCAGAAGTCCAACATAATAAGGATTATAAAAAAGTAGTATTTAAAATTCTTGACCCTGAGCGGCCGCCCAGTATTCCTGAGCGGGCGCCCAGCAGGCTACTGGAAAATTTCTCATTCTGCTCCCGATTTATGCTACGTTCTGCTCCTAACTTCCCACAACCATTTCCAAGCACTTCCCTAGGCTTATTTCTGATGAATTCTTCCTACATACGCAAGTTATACCTTGAAATGCAAAAACACTAGAAAAATGCATCAAATACACAAAATACCTGATTTCGAGACATCAATTCAAGCCATTATAAGACGTTCTAAGTGGTATAAAATGCCACTTATCATCTTTCCAAGATCTTTCATTTCAAACTCATTTTTCAAATAGTTAGCAGCATTAGTAATATTTTCAGTAGTACTGATAATATTCAAATCATCCACATATACAACAATAATAACAAAACCAGTTGATGATCGTTTAATAAAAATGCAAGGACACACTTGATTATTAACATATCCATCATGTTAGGTCACACTATCACTGTAGAGGGGGTGAATACAGTGTTTATTACAATCAAATCGAACTTCAAGAACTTAAATAACAGAAAACAAACTTTATTGAAACAATAAACTCTGTTACAATCTGGAACTGTTATCTCTCAGTGATGAACAAAATATCACGAGAGCTGCTAGGGTTAAGTTAATAATATTCTCGATTATGTTAACACTTTTAGTGTAAACCCTATGTCTGTGTTTATATATTACACAGTTACAAGATAATCGCTAATTGATATGGAATATAATTCTGCTTCCTAATATATATCAATCAGATATCTTTTCTTCCAAGTATTCCATTCTTTATGGAATTCCTTCTTCATGCATATCTCTTCTTATGTTTATCTTGATCTTCTTAACTTTAATCAGCTGCTGTCCTTATCTGATCGCCCTTCAGCACTTAAGTTCTGATATCTATCTCCTGATGCTTATCTCCTGATGACATAAGTACTGATATCTCTTAAGTCCTGATGTCCAGTATAAGTACTGATCAGTTAAGTACTGATTTGTCCTGTTCAAATAAGATCTGAAATCTAAACATAAAACATATTAGCCATGACATTATCAAATATATCTAACAATCTCCCCCAACTTGTAAATTAGCAAAATATACAAGTTTAACAGATATTTGATGATGTCAAAAACATTAAGTACAAATGCATGAGAATTAGACAAGATAACTACAACTTACAGTCCTTAAAGCTTTTACCAATTCAACTTCTGATAACAACTTTAGTCTGTATACACATCAGAATTTAAGCAGTTGTAGATCTTCGACTTGGCTTCATCATTTTCTGATCTCTCTGATGTCAGGAGTTGTTCTGAGATAATTCTTCAACAAACATTTCTCAGCATATCTAAGTTCATCAATCATTCTCCGTTTGACATCTTTAAGCTCTGCAGTATCTTCACCAGTTTGAAATATCGCAGCTCTGAGATCATTAATCTTTGCTTTTCTCAACTCCTGATCTAGTCTTATGACATAGGCTTTGTCAGACTCTAGATTAAACTCAAGCCCCTTAATACCAAGATATGTTCTGATCTGTGCAGTATTAGGCTTCATATCAACAATATCACCATTGTGATTTCTGTACTTTGGAACATATATGCTGTCAGACTTAACAGAATAAAGTCTTTTCTGTCTCTGAATCTGTTCTTTCAAATAGTTTGCAGCAGTCCCTGTCAATCTGTCATCCACTTGAAGTAAGAATAATACATGCTCCAATTCTTCAAAATACTTCAATGGAATGGCATTTTGTCTTATATGATATACCCTACCATCTGTCATGAAATACAACAAGATGTGTTCCTTCAAGTAGGTATGGTAAACCATTTGTACAGATTCCAGTTGATTCAATCTTTCAGGAGTTGCTCCAATACCTGGTTCACTCAAGGAAGTTGGATCATTGGTAGTGTTATGTACTCTTCTTTCATCAGCACTTCCCAATCCAGTTTTATCCCTTGCTTCCTTTCCAGTAACTACTCTAGCTTCAAAACGACTTGCAGTAGTCTTCAAAGTTTGAGTTTGTTTTGCTTTAGTGAATCCTGGTAGGAGTGTTTTTGATCTTCCTTCTGATATCAAATTAACTTGAGCTGTGTCAGAGGTTACTTGCTTCTTTTGAATATCAGAACTTTTAATTTCTTGACTCTGAACAACTTGAGCCATGTCAGAGGTTGTTTTAAGAACTTTTCTTGAAGTCAGAGCAAGATTATCTTTGTCATCAGTAATTTCTTCATCTTCAGGAGGTACATAAACTTTAACAGGTTCACCAACCTTTTCTTTACCCTTGGATCTTGGATCTATCTTTGGTTGTGATTTAGCAAATGTTGCTTCAGTTTGTGCCTTTTCTTTAATCACAATACCTTTCAGTTTTGGAAGTGACTTTTTACCAGAAGCTTCAGATTTAGATGTGGCTTTCTTTGATTTAAGTCTAGCTTCTTCTTCCTTTAAACTTTCCAAGTCCATTCCTGGATTTTCTTGAAGAAATAACTGTCTTGACATTTCTTCATCAAGATCTAGAAGTTCATCAGAATTTATTCTTTTACCAACATCAGAACTTATCCTGTGACTTGCAATTTCAGCATTTCTTGATGAGAATTTTTTACCTTGACTATGACCTCCACCCATTCCAGAGTTTCCTTGGTCATCTTTTTCATCATCCTTTCCTTGCAGTGTCTTGTCATCCTTGCATTTGGACTTAATTACTTTCTCCCCCTTTTTGGCATCAGCAGGAAGTAGAAGAGAGATAAGCAATTCCACTGAAGATTGGATTTTAGTCAATTGTGATTGCTGAGAAGCTTGATTTTGCAGAATTTGATCAATCTGTGCTTGTTGACGATCTTGAGTCTTCTCAATATAAGCAATCCTGTCAATAGAAGGTTGAAAGAACTTTTTCTTATCAAGTTTCCAAACTTGTTCCTGCTTGATTAAGTTCTCCTGAATCTGGTGTATGTCTGCATGAGTGGTTGAATGAAGACCTTGGAGATGTTTAGTACTCAATGCAGTGACACGAAGCTGGGTTTTGAAATCATCAGAATTTAACATTTCATCAGCTTTAGTCAAGTGCTCAGTAAGATGTAACGCAGATGGAATACATGAAACTGAGTTCCATTCCTTAGTCCACTCCTGACCTGCAGGAGTTTCACTCCAAGGCACTGGTGGTTCCTCTGTAACAAACTTCTTTACTTGTTCAGACTTATAAAGAGGAATATGTCATGAAGGACCTGCTGCATCAGTATCTGCAGTTAGAGCAGCATCACCAGTATCTCCAGCATGTGCAACATCAGAACTTATAGAATCAGTATCATCTGATATAATAGCAGTGTGAGTAGCAATGGAGACTTCAGCATCCTCGAATTGCTGATCTGATGCTAAGTTCTGATCAACAGCCATATCCTGATGCTCACCTAAAGTCTGATCATCAGTGTCTAGATGCAGAGAAGGTGACTTAGATAATTCCGGAGTTTGAATTGCATCAGTAACAGGTGTTAGCAAAAGATTTGTTGCTGTTGGAGCTTCTAAGAGAATTACTCCAGGCACACCTAAGTGCTGATCAGCATTATCAGCACTTGTGCCTTGATTACCAAGAGACACAGAAGGGGAATTAGCCTTGTCAGATACTGTTTCCTGAGATGGAGTGGATGGAGAAGAAGTAACTGGATCAAATTCTTTTTCTTGTGAGATCAGAGATTCCTGATCCCCTTTCTTAGCTGCTTCCTCCTCATCAGCTGAAACTGGCCTTTGCGCCCTCTGTTTCTTGTATTTCTTGTTTGATTTGGATTTTTTTGGAGTTTCAGGAACAGTCATTCGTCTAAGCCTTTTGAGAAGCTTAGAACCCCTAATATCAGAATCCTTCTGAGAAGTTGCTTTCTCAGCTTCATTTACCACAGGTTCTGAAGAAAGAATCTGTTCCTCAGAATCTGATTCATCTCTCAAAGTAATCTTCCTCTTCTTCTGAGGTGTTTGAGAAATAGTCTTTGTTCTCTTTGACTTAGAAGATGGAGGCTTCACATAGGACTTGAGATATGTTCTGAGAGATGGTTGAGAGGTTTGAGGTGGCTGAGTAGAGGTGGTAGGTGCTGATGAACTAGGTTCTGATGTTTGAACATCAGGATAAAGTGCAGTGTACTTCACAGGATCATAGGTGATTAAGCTTGTTTGACAGATAAAGGTATTAAGAGGGGTCTTAACACAGCCTTTTTATTATCAGAAGATAATAAATCAGTAAAAGCTCTCTTAGCTATTCTGAAAGATGGAATTAGATCACCAAAATTTTGGGGCTGATTACAACAAAAACTATAAATAAGCTGACAAAATCTTGCAAAATATACAGTATTGCGATCTTCTGTCATCCTATCCCCAATAAAACCTAAGACTGCTCGTGCATAATCAAAATCAGTGTGATTTAGAAGTGCATACCCGATTTGTTGGCTGAATATGGGAATTGCATCAAAATTTGAACATTTGTTGGCGAAAGCTTTGGTAATGCAATCAAAGAAGAAACACCATTCCCTCCTTATGAAAGATCTCTTCAACTGTCCAAGCTTGGTCAATGTTCCTTCATATCCCAGACTAACCATCATGTTTTGAAGAACTGAGTCATCAACAGTAGAATAAACACAGTCCTCAGGTAGCTGTAATGCCTGTCTAACTGTAGACAAAGTCACAACATACTCATCTTCCCCTGATGAAAATATTATACTTGGGGACCCTTGAGCACCACCATTGTCATATACTCCACTCCTCCAAAACTCCAGTACTTGAACTCCAGAAATGGATGTAGGCTCAGTTAGAGCAAACCCAATATCAGAACTAGTGAGAAAGTCCTGAATGAAATGAAGTTCAGAGGGTGCCTCTGTAGTGTTGAGTATCGCAGAGAAGTTATTAGGAACAAACTTTGCTCCATCAAAGAGAATGTCCTTGGGTGCCATTATGTTTGAAAAGAAATCGGTAACCTGTAATGTGTTTGAGAAAATGCCTCTTAAAAGAAAATCGTCAGTAGATGAGAGAGTTGAAAAGAAAAGAGAGATAAAATATAAAGGTAAATAAAAGATTTGACAATCTTTGCTCTCTTTTACTTATACACAAAAAGTAACCGTTGAGGACACATGGTAGACATGCATTTAAAAGTAGTGGTAAATACCTTGACAACTGTTATACATAGAGAAGGCAAAAAGTAATGGGCACGGTAAATAAGGAATAATTACCACCCACTTGCAGTTTTTCAAGGAAAAACCGTTCCACTTACCTAGATTCCATTAATCAAGGTGAACCAGTTTAATTTTAAAATTGAAACCGTTCCCACTAATTCAAATATTTTACTCTGCAATATCAATATTCTAAAAAAAAACTGTGTGTGAGAATGAGTAATATCAATCAGTTAAGTAAGTACTGATAAAACATTATCAGAACTTAAAGTCAGACACAATTTAGACGATCATCAGAATATTTATCAGGATTTATCAATGCGTATCAAAATTTCTCAGAGACAAGATCATAAGATAAAAACAAATTCCATTAATATATCAAAATAATACATTTGATGAAATTGAAATTACATCAGAACTTTTACAATCTTGTCCTAAGCTTCTAAATCTAACATCAACAGCCTTAGTCCTAGCTAAGAAGCCTGATAAAGCTAAGGATGAAGAAGAACAGGAAGAAGACGAGATTAAGTCATCTTCCTCTTCCTATCTTCGACAAACAAGATAGCGAGTCGAATGATTCGCTCTTGCTGACGGATAGCTTCCCGCCTTTCCTCCTCCAATCGATCAAGATGAAGCTGGTAGTCCATCTCGAAGAACAGAAGTCGGTTCAGCACCGCCTGTGGGACAGAGCCCCATATCTCTTCAGGAATGGCAGTTACATGCCACTCCTGCTGCCAGTCGGCGCAGCTTAGCTCCATATGAAAATTTTGGTAATTCAAAAACATGTTGAATCGGACCATGATGTTTTTGAAAAAGAATATGAAGTTAAGATTGTGAGAAAAATGGATGGAAAGGGTAATGTGAAGTGGCTTTTTATATAGGCAAGAGAATGCCAAGAGACGCGAAGATATTTAATGCTGACAGATATAGTGAAGTCTACTCGTCTCCCTAGACTTGAAAAAGAATAACAGTCATTGGAAAAGGAATGTGCACATGTAACAAGAGTGAACTGTTCAAGGACGAGTGCCATTAGTCCTAACCATAGACTATTAATCTTCCACTTCAACATATCCTAAAGTAATCTGAGACTGGTACCAAATTTTACTCACAGATAAGTCAAGTAAAGGGTTAGACTGAAAAATCAGAACTTAGACCTATACCAGAACTTAACAGTCATCAGAACATAATGTCTTAACTCGAACAAGGAATTTTTATCTTAGTAAGTTTTCATACAAGTTCTGAGTTATAGTCTTCAGAACTTAATCATCAGAACATATAACTAGAACGTGTCCTCCGTATTTGTGCAAGGTGACACAGTGACTGTTTGCCTAAAAGAACATAGACCACCACAAAAATTTCATCATTCATATGGAGTGATTTGTGTGTGCATTAAGCTAAATAACTAATAAAGAGTAAAGTCTGATTTACTTCAGTACATCTGAGAAATAAGTCATAATTAAAATTTTGCTAAAGAGCTGTCATTATCCTGAAACCTACTGATAAATGAGTTCATGCATGAGTCCACCTCAACTGTTTTTGTGCTAATTTTATGCATCTTTTTAAATTCTATTTTACAGTGGCTTCTCAGTGTAAGTGAGTTACGACTGCTTATCAGAATTTATGCTATTATCAGAGTATTTCTCCAGTAATCATAGAGTGTGAAAAGTCACCAAGAAAATATTTTGCTTTTCTAATGCATATTTACTTAATACCAGCTATGCACTTGGGTCGTCCCATTCACATTTTTACTCTAGATCTCAAAGGAGTACCTGATATTCTTCTTTGATTCTTTTTCTTCTTCTTTTGATAAGTGAGGTTTATCAGCACTTAGTACATTCAGCAGTTTTACTAGAATCAGAACTTAACAGATGAGTAGCATTTATTCTAATTTGTGACTTAGTAATAAGATGAATAAAGTAAACTAAACTAAGCTCAAGTATCAGAATTTACTTGTGTCATTAGATTTCCACAGAAATAATTACTTCTTTCATGGGATCATTTGTTTATTGAAGACTAGTAGGTCAGTATCTAACACAATTATCCTCATAGGATTGAATGATTACTTAAACAGATATATCACTTATTAGAGTTAAGAGATATATATCAGACAACAGTTAGTACTTAAAAACATTTATCAATTAAGCACAGAATACACAAAGAGATTAATTCTGTAAATACTGATCATAAAGTCTGATAACATAGAACAAGTTTAAGCAGATTTAGAGAAAGAACCTGAAATCATTCCAAGTTCATTTACCAATCTTGTAAAGGTAGCTTCACACAGTGGTTTTGTGAAGATATCTGCTACTTGTTGATCTGTGGGAACAAAATGCAATTCCACTGTACCTTCATCCACATGTTCCCTGATGAAATGGTACCTGATGCTGATGTGCTTTGTCATAGAGTGTTGAACTGGATTACCTGTCATAGCAATAGCACTTTGATTATCACAGTAAATAGGGATTTTGAAATATGTTAACCCATAATCCAGTAACTGATTCTTCATCCAAAGAATCTGTGCACAGCAGCTTCCTGCAGCAATATACTCTGCTTCTGCAGTTGATGTGGAAATTGACTTTTGTTTCTTGCTATACCAAGAAACCAATCTGCCTCCAAGAAATTGGCAGCTTCCACTTGTGCTTTTCCTGTCTATTTTGCAACCTGTAAAATCTGCATCTGAGTAACCTATTAATTTAAAATCTGATTCTCTAGGATACCATAGTCCTAGATCAACTGTTCCTTTAAGATACTTAAAGATTCTTTTTACAGCTGTTAAGTGAGGTTCTCTTGGATCTGCTTGAAATCTTGCACAAAGACAGGTAGCAAACATGATATCTGGTCTACTAGCAGTTAGATAGAGAAGTGAGCCAATCATACCTCTGTAATCAGTAATATCTACTGAATTACCAGTATCCTTATCCAGTTTTGTTGCAGTGGCCATGGGAGTGGATGCACTTGAACAGTCTTGCATTCCAAATTTCTTCAGCAAGTTTATGGTGTACTTAGATTGACAAATAAAAGTGCCTTCTTCACTCTGCTTGACTTGAAGGCCCAGAAAATAACTAAGTTCTCCCATCATACTCATCTGATATCTTGACTGCATTAGTTTGGCAAACTTTTTGCAAAGTTTGTCATTTGGAGACCCAAAAATGATATCATCAACATAAATCTGGACCAAAAGTAAGTCCTTGCCATGGTTGAGATAGAACAGTGTTTTGTCAATAGTTCCTCTGTTGAATCCACTTTCCAGAAGAAACTGAGCTAAAGTCTCATACCATGCTCTAGGAGCTTGCTTAAGTCCATAAAGTGTTTTATCAAGCCTGTAGACATAATCTGAATGTTTGGAATCTACAAAGCCTGGAGGTTGTTCAACATATACTTCCTCCTCCAATTTTCCATTGAGAAAAGCACTTTTCACATCCATTTGAAAGACAGTAAACTTTTTGTGAGCAGCATAAGCCATGAATATCCTTATGGCTTCTAACCTAGCAACTGGTGCAAATGTTTCATCATAGTCAATTCCTTCCTGTTGAGAATATCCTTTTGCAACCAGCCTTGCCTTGTTCCTTGTAATTATGCCATCACTATCAGTTTTATTTCTGAATACCCATTTTGTACCAACAACAGATCTATTCTTAGGTCTTGGCACTAAGGTCCAGACTTTGTTTCTTTCAAATTCATTTAACTCTTCCTGCATTGCTTGCACCCAATCAGCATCTTGAAGAGCTTCTTCCACTTTATTTGGCTCAGACTGAGAGAGAAAAGAATTGTAAAGACATTCATTAGAAGTACCTGTTCTAGTTCTGACACCTGCATCAGGATTTCCAATTATCAAATCAGGTGTATGTGATTTTGTCCACTTCCTTGCAGATGGAAGGTTTTCTCTAGAACTGGATGCTCCCCCATGATTCATGCTGTCTTCATTTTCATTTTCTGATGCTCCCCCTGAAACTGTGCTCTCTGAGTTGGATCCTTCAGTATTTAGATTTTCAGCACTGTCAGTAATTGGCTTATCAGAACTTGACGAATCAGAACTTGAAGAGCCAGTTGTGTGTTCTGATGCTTCTTGAGATGTGATAATATCTTGAGTATGCTCCCCCTGCATTGGTGCATCTTCCTTTGACGTAGTCACCACAGTTTCAATAACATCAGAGTTTAATCTATCAGAGTTTACAGTATCAGGACTTAGACTGTCAGGACTTAAGGTATCAGAATATGAATCTTCATTTTCAAATCTCAGCTGATCATGATCAATGCAATCTTCAAGTCCAGTGATCTTCTTGTCATCAAAAGAGACATTGATAGATTCCATGACCACTTTTGTTCTCAAATTATAGACTCTGAAGGCTTTTGTGGAAAGTGGATATCCAACAAATATTCCCTCATCAGCTTTTAGATCAAACTTGGATAGCTGTTCAGGATGAGTCTTGAGAACAAAACACTTACATCCAAATACATGAAAGTATTTCAGATTTGGCTTCTTGTTCTTCACCATCTCATATGGTGTTTTTCCCTGCTTGTTAATGAGTGTTGCATTTTGAGTAAAACAAGCAGTCTGCACAGCTTCAGCCCAGAAATAGGTTGGAAGCTTTGCTTCTTCAAGCATTGTTCGTGCAGCTTCAATGAGAGTTCTATTCTTCCTTTCAACAACTCCATTTTGCTGTGGAGTTCCAGGAGCAGAAAATTCCTGCTTTATTCCATAATTTTTGCAGAACTCTTCCATTATCAGATTCTTGAATTCAGTACCATTATCACTCCTCAAAATTTTCACAGAATCTTTGATCAATTTATCCAGATGTTTGACATGATCAATCAGGATAGATGCAGTTTCACTTTTTGTGTGCAAGAAATATACCCATGTGTATCTGGTGAACTCATCTACTATGACCAATGCATATTTCTTCTTTGCAATAGACATGACATTCACTGGACCAAATAGATCAACATGAAGTTGATAATAAGGCTCAAGAATTGATGATTCAGTCTTGCTCTTGAATGAAGATTTTCTTTGTTTGGCCTTCTAACATGAGTCACAAAGACCATCAGGAGCAAACACTGATTTTGGCAGTCCTCTCACAAGATCTTTCTTGATCAGTTCATTTATCTTGTTGAAGTTTAAATGAGAGAGTTTCTTGTGCCAATTCCAGCTTTCTTCAATTGAGGCTCTACTTATCAAACAGATTGCAGAACCATCAGAACTTGTTGAAAGCTTAGCTTCATAAATGTTACCACGCCTGAATCCCTTCAGAACTACTTTTCCTTTTGATTTACTAACTATTTCACAATGTTCTGCAAAGAAATCAACATGATAACCTCTGTCACAAATTTGACTTATACTCAGTAAGTTGTGTTTAAGTCCTGAGACCAGAGCTACATTTTTAATGATGACATTCCCAAGATTGATATTGCCATATCCCAAGGTTTTTCCAATGTTGCCATCTCCATAAGAAACACTTGGGCCAGCTTTCTCCACAAAGTCTGATAGCAGGGCCTTATTTCCAGTCATATGTCCTGAACATCCACTGTCCAGAACTAAAATATTTTTCCTGTTGCCCTTTGTTTCAGCAGCTTCAGAACTGCTCTCAGAACTTGATTTATCAGCATTTGCCATCAATGCATAGTTCTCCTCACTTTCAGACTCTGAGGTGTCTGTCCAGCTTTTCTGCTTTGTGACAAGAGCTTTGTCTTTATCACTCTTGGTCTTCTTGCAATCAGGAGATATGTGGCCTTTCTCACCACAATTATAACATTTAACATTAGTGTAATCTCCTCTGTCAGACTTTCCTCCTCTTCCTTCAGATCTTCTGAAATTCTTCTTATCAGAACTTATGCCTTTCCTGGAAAACTTCTTTCCCTTTCTGAACTTCCTGTATGCAATCTTTGTGATTCCTTTCACCATAAGAGCACACAGCTTCATCATCTCCTCATCAGCATCAGTCTCAGGCAAGCTTTCAGAATCTGAGTCATCATCACTCTCAGAACTTGATGACTCAGTATCAGACTTTATGAAAAGAGCTTTACCCTTGTCTTTCTTTGAGGAAGGTGCTTTGGGGGATTCCTCTTCAGCCTTGAGAGCAACTGTCCTTGACTTTCCTCCTTTCCTCTTGCTTCTTTGTTCCATCTCAAGTTCATGAGTCTTGAGCATTCCATAGATTTCATCAAGAGTTGTTTCATCAAGATTGTAGTTGTCTCTTATTGTTGTTGCCTTCAAATCCCAGCATTCAGGAAGAGCTAACAGGAATTTTAGGTTGGTATCTTCAAGATCATACTCTTTATCAACCAACGACAAATCATTCAAAAGTTTGACAAATCTATCATATAAATCATTCAATGACTCATTAGATTTTGAGTCAAAATGTTCATACTCTTGAGTGAGTATAGTCTTCCTGTTTTTCTTAACTGTTTCAGTTCCTTGACACCTTGTCTCCAGTGCATCCCATATCTCCTTGGCAGTCTTGCAGTTTATTACCCTGTTTGACATTACATTATCAATGACACTATGCAGTAAGTGTCGCACCTTGGCATCCTTAGCAATAGATGTTATATCTTCAGCAGTGTAATCACTCTTTTCCTTTGGTACAGTCATTGCTGCTTCACCTGCAACTACAACAGCGAGCTTGGTAGGTTTGTGAGGCCCTTCCTTGATTCTATCAAGATATTCTGGATCTGTTGCTTCCAGAAACATGGTCATCCTTACCTTCCATATGGGATATTCAGATGGTCTCAATATGGGAACTCTAATAGTCTCATATCGACTCTGAATTGATGTCTTTGATGATTCCTCAGTTTTGGTAGGCTTAGTTGGAGTTTCTGTGTCAGACATGATTGTGTTTGGATCTTTAACTGTATGTGTGTTTACAGAAGGCTCTGATACCAATTGTTAGGTCACACTATCACTGTAGAGGGGGTGAATACAGTGTTTATTACAATCAAATCGAACTTCAAGAACTTAAATAACAGAAAACAAACTTTATTGAAACAATAAACTCTGTTACAATCTGGAACTGTTATCTCTCAGTGATGAACAAAATATCACGAGAGCTGCTAGGGTTAAGTTAATAATATTCTCGATTATGTTAACACTTTTAGTGTAAACCCTATGTCTGTGTTTATATATTACACAGTTACAAGATAATCGCTAATTGATATGGAATATAATTCTGCTTCCTAATATATATCAATCAGATATCTTTTCTTCCAAGTATTCCATTCTTTATGGAATTCCTTCTTCATGCATATCTCTTCTTATGTTTATCTTGATCTTCTTAACTTTAATCAGCTGCTGTCCTTATCTGATCGCCCTTCAGCACTTAAGTTCTGATATCTATCTCCTGATGCTTATCTCCTGATGACATAAGTACTGATATCTCTTAAGTCCTGATGTCCAGTATAAGTACTGATCAGTTAAGTACTGATTTGTCCTGTTCAAATAAGATATGAAATCTAAACATAAAACATATTAGCCATGACATTATCAAATATATCTAACACATCATTCAATAAGTATTCACTAAGCCTGTTGTACCACATACGACCAGATTATTTCAAACCATACAATGATCATTTTATTTTAATAGAATATAAATGTCGAGGCTTAGTGTCCTCAAATCTACCCTTCAGGAATTTTCATATAAATATCACCATCAAGTGATCCATATAGGTATGCTATCACAACGTCCATCAAATGTGTTTCTAGTTTTTCCATACAAGCCATACTCAATAGAAAATGAAAAGTAACTTCATCCATCACAGGATAGTATGTTTCCTGGTAATCAAAACCAGGTCTTTGAGAGAATCCCTGGGCTACTAGCCGGGCCTAATATCTCACAATTTCATTTCTCTCATTTTGTTTTCGTATAAACACCAATTTATTCCCGACAGGGACTACACCAGCTGGTGTTTGGACTACTGGTCCAAATACATTTCTCTTGCGCGTCCAAATACATTTCTCTTGTGCAAGGATTGCAATTCTTCTTAAATCGCAATTTTCCATTTTGGCCAATCATCTCGGTGTCGATACTCTTCCACATTTTGTGGTTCAGGATCGGAGTTCATAATAATATCATATGCCACAGAAAAAGTATATACATCATCAACCTCAATACTCCCACGATCCAGTAATTTCGCGTTATGAACATAATTCATTAAGATCTCATAATTTTTAGGTACCTTTGCTTCTGTGGAAGCATTTGCCACTTCTGAGGTATGTGCCACTTCTGGGGCAACATTCTCTTCTGGAGGCAATCCCACGTCTGGGAGTTTTGTTACAGCCACTTCAGGGGCTTGAACCTGTTCAGGAGGAAATATCACTTCTGGGGTATTTTCTGAAACTTTTGCCACTTCTGGGGCAATTCCAATCAATTTCCATTTTCGTGGTACAATATCTTTTGCACAATAGGTCTATCATGCTTCTGGCGTGGCTTTGAATCACCAATCAATTCTTCAGGAGTTGATTTGTTAGTAGGGATTTCAACTCGTGCCGGAGCATTAACAGCAGGTATATGTGACCTTATAATGTGTCTAGAGTCACTAAAGGCATCCGGCATTTGATTAGCAATATTTTGTATATGAATAATTCTTTGAACTTCAGATTCACATTGATTAGTACGTGAATCAATAGAATTTAATCCTGATGCTTTCCATGATATTTCAGAATTTAATTTATGCAAATCATTGTCTCCCCCTAATTTATGGAACATGGATTCATCAAAATGATAATCAGCATAGCGAGCAGTAAAAATATCACCAGTTAATGGTTCCAGATATCTTATAATAGATGGAGAATCAAAACCAACATATATACCCGTTCTTCTTTGAGGTCCCATTTTATTTCTTTGTGGTGGTGATATAGGAACATACACAACACAACCAAATACTTTTAAATGAGATATATTAGGTACTTAACCAAGAACTAATTCTTGAGGGGATTGTTTGTGGTAAGAAGAAGGCCTTGTTTTAATTATATTTGCAGCATGAAGTATTGCATGACCCCAAACAGATATAGGTAACTTTGCCCTTAGGAGTAAGGGACGGCTAATAAGTTGAAGTCTTTTAATTAAAGATTCTGCTAAACCATTTTGTGTATGTACGTGAGCCACTGGGTGTTCGACTGAGATTCCTACTGACATACAATATTTATTAAAAGTTGCCGATGTAAATTCAACAGCATGATCTAGTCGGATTGATTTAATGGGATGGTCATGAACTTGAGCTCGAAGTTTAATTATTTGGGCAAGTAATTTGGTAAAAGCTGTATTTCGGGTTGTAAGAAGACATACATGAGACCATCAAGTTGACGCATCAATTAAAACCATAAGTACCTAAATGGGCTAAAAGATGGATGAATAGGACCACAAATGTCACCTTGAATTCTTTCTAAGAATTTCGGGGACTCGGTTTGAAGCTTAACTGGGTATGGTCGGACAATCCGTTTTCCTAAGGAACAGGCTGAACAATGAAGTTCATCTTGGGATATTATCATTTGAGTTTTAAGAGGATGTCCCACAGAATTTTCAATGATACGACGCATCATAGATACTCGTGGATGACCGAGTCTTTCGTGCCAAAGGGAAAGTAGTTTTGGGTCTATGACTTTGGGGATGTTGACACTATGAGATTCAAGAACTCGTATACTCGTAACATATAATCCTCAAGAAACCGAGTAGAATTTTTCTAGGACCCTTTTATTATTAACGGTGTTTGAGGTGATGAGAAGGTATTCTTTTTCATTCTCATTAGTAGTTTCAATGTGAAACCCGTTAAGACAGATATCTTTAAAACTTAGTAGGTTTCTAGTTGACTTGCTAGAGTATAGAGCCTCTTATATGTGTATGTGTGTCTTATTTGGTAGAAGAAAACTAGCTTTCCCAAAACCTTCTATTATATTTGATGTACCTGATACCGTCCAAACATGTGAGTTGGTTTTAGTCAACTGTGAGAAGTATTTCTGACTTTGTAAAATAGTGTGTGTGGTTGCGCAGTCAACAATGCATATATCTTCTATCTCTATACATATATAAACGAAAAACATCTTTATTAAAAACACACCGAGTGCATAGAACAACAACATAAAATAAGTACATAAAATGAGTACATAAGTAAAACACAAAGAAAATAAGTAAAGTAAGACAATACATATGAAGTCTAGTCGTCTAAACCATAATAAAGATTAGCACCAGTGTCTATTTCATTTGAGGCCTTATTGACTGGTTCGTTAACTAGATTATAATTAGTGAAGTTAGTTTCTACTCTCTTTCCATTTTTTCTTTTGGATGACTCGTAGAGATCAACAAGATGTCTGGGTGTGCGACAAGTACGTTGCCAGTGCCCCTCAGATCTGCACCTCTTACAGATGCCTCGGTTCTCTCCTTCTTGGGGTGCCTTTCTTTTACTTGGCACTTCACATTGCCATTTCTGGTGGCCAGAGTTGTAACCATCACGTTGCCACTTCAGGTGGCCAGAATGATTTTGATTGTAAAACTGACCACAAAAATTTCCACGTCCACGGTTTCGTCCATAACCCCGTCCTCCTCTATGCCCTTTCCCACGTTCATTCTTCAGGAATGACGTGTGTTAGATATATTTGATAATGTCATGGCTAATATGATTTATGTTTAGTTTTCAGATCTTACTTAAACAGGATAAATCAGTACTTACTGGAAGTCAGGACTTAAGGATATCAGTACTTATATTATCAGGAGATAATCATCAGAAGATGGATATCCGAACTTAAGTACTGAAGGACGTTCAGATAAGGACAACAGCTGATTAAAGGAAAGAAGATCGACACAAACATAAGAAGAGATATGCATGAAGAAGGAATCTATGAAGAATAGAATACTTGGAAGAAAAGATATCTGATTGATATATTTTAGGAAGCAGAATTATATTCTATATCAATTAGCGATTATCTTGTAACTGTGTAGTATATAAACACAGACATAGGGTTTACACTATAAGTGTTATCATATTCGAGAAGATTATTCATTATAACCCTAACAGCTCTCGTGATATTTGTTCATCACTGAGAGGTAACAGTTCCATACTGTAACAGAGTTTATTGTTTCAATAAAGTTTGTTTTCTGTTACTTAAGTTATTAAAGTTCGATTTGATTGTAGATTACACTGTATTCACCCCCTCTACAGTGTGTGTGTGTGACCTAACAAGTGGTATCAGAGCCTATCTGTTAACGCACAGACAGTTTAAGATTCAAACACAATCATATCTGACACAGAAACTCCAACTAAGTCTACCAAAACTAAAGAACCTCCAAAGACACAAATTCAAAGTCGGTATGAGACCATCAGAGTTCCTATACAGAGACCATCTGAATATGCCATATGGAAGGTGAGGATGACCATGTTTCTGAAAGCTACAGATCCAGAATATCTTGATAGAATCAAGGAAGGACCTCACAAACCAACCAAGCTCGCAGTTGCAGTTGCAGGTGAAGCAGCAAAGACTGTACCAAAGGAGAAGAGTGATTATACTGCTGAAGATATCGCATCAATTGCTAAGGATGCTAAGGTACGACACTTACTACATAGTGCCATTGATAATGTAATGTCAAACAGGGTAATTAACTGCAAGACTGCAAAGGGGATATGGGATGCTCTGGAAACAAGGTGTCATGGAACTGATACAATTAAAAAGAACAGGAAGACAATACTCACTCAAGAGTATGAACACTTTGACTCAAAACCTAATGAGTCATTGACTGATTTATATGATAGATTTGTCAAACTCTTGAATGATTTGTCACTGGTTAATAAGGAGTATGATCTTGAAGATTCAAACCTTAAATTCCTGTTAGTTCTTCCTGAATGATGGGATTTGAAGGCAACAACAATAAGAGACAACTACAATCTTGATGAAACAACTCTTGATGAAATTTATGGAATGCTCAAGACTCATGAACTTGAGATGGAACAAAGAAGCAAGAGGAAAGGCGGAAATTCAAGGAGAGTTGCTCTTAAGGCTGAAGAAGAATCCCCCAAGGCAGCTACCTCAAGGAAAGACAAGGATTCTGAAAGCTTGTCTGAGACTGATGCTGATGAGGAGATGATGAAGCTGTGTGCTCTTATGGTGAAAGGGATCACAAAGATTGCATACAGGAAGTTCAGGAAGGGAAAGAAGTTTTCCAGGAAAGGCACAAATTCTGATAAGAAGAATTTCAGAAAATCTGAGGGCAGAGGAGGAAAGTCTGAGAGAGGAGATTACACTAATGTCAAATGCTATAACTGTGGTGAGAAAGGCCACATATCTCCTGATTGCAAGAAAGTGAAGAGTGAGAAAGGCAAGGCTCTTGTCACAAAGAAGAAAAATTGAACAGACACCTCAGACTCTAAAAGTGAGGAGAATTATGCTTTGATGGCAAATGCTGATAAAGCAAGTGCTGAAAGCAGTTCTGAAGCTGCTGAATCAAAGGTACCTCAGACTACTTATGCTTTTCATACTGATGATATTAATGAGTTGAGAAGATATCTTAAAACCATGTTTGTTAGTTATAGAGATCAAACTTTAACATGTGAAAGATTAACTTCTGAAAATCTTGCTTTTAAGAAAAGAAATGATTTCTTAGAAAAAGAGTTAGTTATGTTCCATCAAACTCAGAAGGATAGAGATGATGCTTTTTATGTTAGGGATGAAGTGCTAAAAATGAATGAATCTCTAAAAACTGAGTTAGAAAAGGAAAGAGAGATTATCAGGACTTGGACTAACTCTGGCAGAACAACTCAAAACTTTCTAAGTAGTGAAAATTGGAAAGAGGGCTTAGGTTATGGAGAGGATAAGAATGATAAAAGAACTGTAGAAATTAAGCATGTTGTTAAGCAAAAGCCAAAGTTAAAACCTGTTAAGTTTGTAGCAGTAAAGTCTGATAATGAGAAATCAGAAGTTAAAAAGGGATTAACTTCTGACAAATTAAAACAGGAAAAGACAGCTGAAGTAAACATAGGTTTAATGACTAAGAAGCAGCTTAAGCATAAGCTGAAAGATGTTAAGAATGCAAACAAGGTAAAATCACCTAGGAAAAATAGGAATGGAAAAGAAGGTGTAAATAAAAGCAATGATTATAAACCTGTTCCTAAAGCTCCTAGGAAAACGTGTCATAACTGTGGAAGTTCTAACCATCTGGCTTCTTTTTGCAGGAAGAATAAGAACATAAACTCTTTACCATCAAAGTCAGGAGTTAAGAGTCAGTCTGTTAGATATAAGCCACAAAATCCTTGTTTTCATTGTGGTAGTTTATGGCATTCCATTTATACTTGTAAGGAATATCATAGTTTGTACTATGATTATTATCAAATAAAACCTTCTTTAAAGAAAGTTTCCATTGTTCCTTCTAGTGTAAATTCTGATTCAAAGTCTGATAGTGTAAGTTCTGATAAGAAAAATGTTAACATAAACTCTGATGCTAAATCCGCTGCAAATGTTAACAAACTTGATAAGGCCAAAGGATCTAAGCAAGTCTGGGTCTTTAAAACTAATCATTAGTGGTCTTTGTGATTGCAGGGCAACAGGAAAAATATCCTAGTTCTGGACAATGGATGTTCAGGACATATGACTGGAAATAAAGCCCTGCTATCAGACTTTGTGGAGAAAGCTGGCCCAAGTGTTTCTTATGGAGATGGCAACATTGGAAAAACATTGGGATATGGCAATATTAATCTTGGGAATGTCATCATTAAAGAAGTAGCTCTGGTCTCAGGACTTAAACACAATCTGCTGAGTATAAGTCAAATCTGTGACAGAGGTTATCATGTTGATTTCTTTGAAGAACACTGTGAAGTTGTTAGTAAATCTAAAGGCAAAGTTGTTTTGAAAGGATACAGGCGTGGTACCATTTACGAAGCTAAGCTTTCAACAAGTACTGATGGTTCTGCAATCTGTTGGATGAGTTGAGCATCAATTGAAGAAAGCTGGAATTGGCACAAGAAACTCTCTCATTTAAATTTCAACAATATAAATGAGTTGGTCAAGAAAGATCTTGAGAGATGACTTCCAAAGTCAGTATTTGCTCCTGATGGCCTTTGTGATTCTTGTCAGAAGGCCAAACGAAGAAAATCTTCATTCAAGAGCAAGACTGAATCATCAATTCTTGAGCCATATCACCTTCTACATGTTGATCTATTTGGTCCAGTAAATGTCTTGTCTATTGCAAAGAAGAAATATGCTATGGTCATAGTGGATGAGTTCACCCTATACACATGGGTGTATTTCATGCACACAAAAAGTGAAACTGCATCTATCTTGATTGATCATGTCAAACAAATGGATAAATTGGTCAAAGATTCTGTGAAGACAATAAGGAGTGATAATGGCACTAAGTTCAAGAATCTGATAATGGAAGAGTTCTGTAAAAATCATGTAATCAAGCAGGAATTCTCTGCTCCTGGAACTCCACAGCAAAATGGAGTTTTTAAAAGAAAGAATAGAACTCTCATTGAAGCTGCACGTACAATGCTTGAAGAAGCAAAGCTTCCTACCTATTTCTGAGTTGAAGCAGTGCAGACTGCTTGTTTTACTCAAAATGCAACACTCATTAACAAGCAAGGAAAGACACCATATGAGATGGTGAAGAAAAAGAAGCCAAATCTAAAGTATTTTCATGTATTTGGATGCAAGTGTTTTGTTCTCAAGACTCATCCTGAACAGCTATCCAAATTTGATCTAAAAGTTGATGAAGGAATCTTTGTTGGATATCCACTTTCCACAAAAGCCTTCAGAGTCTATAATCTGAGAACAAGAGTGGTCATGGAATCTATCAATGTCTCTGTTGATGACAAGAAGATTACTGGACTTGAAGATTTTATTGATCATGATCAGCTGAGATTAGAAAATGAAGACTCAGACTTTGATACTGAAAATCCTGACAATCTAAGTCCTGATACTGCAAACTCTGATGGATTAAACTCTGATGTTATTGATGTTAGTGTATACTGAAAATATTTATTTGAAGTATGTACATTTATTTCTCGCCAGTTTATTTGAGAATCATTTGAATGTTTACATGTTGTCTAATATTATATATTGTGAACAATCTAGTATCAAATGGGATACAGAATATTAGATTGTTAATACGGTTATATAGTATAATAAGGTTCACAACACATGTGGTGTTGGACAATCCACTAGTATGGCTGTAGTATTATTTGGATTAGTTTATATTGACTAATAAATAATACTAGTATACTTTGTGTATATTGAACAAGATCAAATTTAGAATTATTCCCTTAATACTGATTAAGAAGGAGAACTAAGATTCTATGTTATTATTAATGCTTAGGTTCTTAATCCGGAAATAGTAATTGACACGTGTATATTATTTACATGCTTTGATTTATATATGAAATAATTCTTTTGAATTATATCATTATATTTTGGGTGATGGAATTATATACATGGTGGATATTATTTATTGAAGGAATCCATGTCCTGATAATATTCGGGTTAATGATGTCCCTTGAAAGCTCAAAAAGATTTAATTATGTGAAACCCTGCAGGTGGAATTTATTCTGGCATAATTAAATAAAGGTTGAGTGGATGATCAAGGATAAAAGATATTAATTAAATAAATTATCAGTAATTTATTTAATTAATGGACATATGATATTTTAAACATGGGGAATTTAATAAGCAAATAATATTGGAACCGAATTAATTAAATTACGGTATTAGGAAAGGTAGTGCAAATATTAATTCTTTAGTGGATTGAATTAATATTTAATTACATTGGGATAGGCTCAAGATGAAATTAGAAGGCCCAACCTAATTATCCATGGTCTCTATTGTAGCCTATATATATTCTTATTCTCTTCTTACTTGGAATTGTGTGAAAACATATTGTAGCCACCAAGGAGCAAGAAGAGAGGATAACTTGAGAAGACGGAGGCCACACTTCGCTCAAGGGAATTTGGGAATACAATAGAAGAGCGTGGAATCAACCATTAACAAGGTAATCCTCTTTTCGTAATCTTTATCATAAAACGTAGTAACACCCTAAGTCCGTGGTTCCCAATATCAAGAGCCTGGTAATGGGTTCTACGTTTTATGATATAATGTCCATGTCGTAATTATATATGCGTGTATATAGTGTTTTGCTTGTATTGGTTTTGATGCAGGTTGTTAATCCACTATTATGACCATGTATATTTTAATTATGTGTTTGGATCCCACGTGGTTTAATCGTGGTTAATTTTTGTTTTGGTTTCCACGTGGTTTAATCGTGGTTATAATTTACACGAGGGTTGATCGTGTTAGAATAGATTTTACAAAATTAGTTTTGTATTAGATCTATTTTTTTGTAATTGTTCCGGGTATTTTGTAACAAGTTATGTGCGATCGGAAATCAATTCCGGTAGTTTTTTGTTCCGCTCTGCGATTACAAGGGGCTGCTGTTGATGTTTGGATCGAACAAAATCAAAACAAAACTCACAGAAAAGCAACTGGCGCGCGCGCTACGGCCGCTGCGGCAGCTGGGACTGCTGAGGCTGCTGGGGTTGTTGGGGCTGCTGGGGCTGCGGCGGCAGCCGGGACTGCTGGGGCTGCTGGGGCTGGTGGGGCTGCTGGGGGCGTCAGGGCGCGCTTGGGGCAGATTTTTTTTGAGAGCTGCATTTTTTTTCAAGGGCCATAATAGTGGAAAATTTATTTTAATTATTGCTTTAATTTATTGATTATGTGTGTCGTTAATTATGTGTGTAATTCTTTTAAAATTGCATGTTTAACTTAATTAGGACGACATGGACATAAAATTTATTTATTGCTTTAATTAAATGTTATATATTGCTAAAATTATGTGTGTATTTTGAATGCATGATTAGACATAATTATAACAACATAGGACCCCATTTAATTTTAAAATTCCTCAATTTTAATATAAAAAAATTCTAAGTGGGAGAGAGAATTAATATGAAATTAAATCCCATGGTCTCCATTATTGGTTGTAGGGAATTTAACATAAAGACGAATATAAATTATATATACGTCACCCATCGTAGCATGTAATTTTTGGTGTCTAGAATGTTATAGAAATTACTAGAACAAACTTCTTAAATTAATAAATTTTGAAAGGAATATATACGGATTTTCTTTATTTCTGATTTGGGGCGATTTTGTCAAAAACGGGTTCATCGAACTTGTAAGGCTGTGGGTTTTAAGTGAGACCGATGTGACTCCTCCACTACCTGGAAATCAAACCATTGATGCATATTGAATTGAAGTATTCTATTCAAGGCAAAATTACGAATATTGGAAGGTATACACGCCACCCATCGTGGCGTACCAAGTTCCATAGATTTCGAATAATTTAAGATTTGATTATGGTATACACTTAGCTATGAAAAATAATATAGTCCACCCCAACGTGACATATTGTTTAGTAATAGGACCAAAGTAACATTTAAACAAAATTAGGTGGTATACATGTCACACATCGTGGCGTACCAGAAGCTTATGGTGTTTAGATGTTAGTGCATTAAATTTTAATAATTTAGATCTTAATAATTAATGCACCCTTATTTATGTGATGTTTTTATGCATGATTCTCAGGATAAAATGGGCTTTAATCCACTATTCACCATACTTAAGGATAACAAACTTACCGGACCTAACTATATTGAATGGAAACGAAATTTGGATATTGTGTTGACTGCTGAGGAGTACAAGTTTTGCACTTATGAACCCAAGCCTGAACAACCTGCTGCTGATGCTCCTGAAGATGAGAAAGAGTATTATAAATGGTGGATTAAGGCTAATGAGATGTCGCGATATTACATTCTGGCAGCAATGTCGGGTGTTTTGCAGCATCAGCATCAGTCTATGACCACTGCTTCGGATATGCTCTTTAATCTCAAGGAACTTTTTGGAGATCAGAATAGGGCTGCTAGGCAAGTAGCCATGAAGGCTTTAATGAACACTCAGATGGCTGCAGGCACACCTGTAAGGGATCATGTTCTCAAGATGATGTCGCATCTGAATGAGATAAAGATTCTTGGTGCTGAACTTGACGGGGAAACCCAGATTGACATTATCCTTATGAGCCTGTCCAAGAGTTTTGAGCAGTTCCGCTTGAATTACAACATGACCAAGAGGCAGTATAGTCTTGCGGAACTGCTGACAGAACTTCAGGCAGCTGAAGGATTGTTTCGGCAGAGTGTTCAAGTGAATGTGGCTGAGAAAGGTTCTTCCTCTAAGCCGAAAGGAATTAAGAAGAAGAAAAAGGCTCAGACACAGAAAGCTGTGAAGGCAGTGGGAGTTCAGGGTGGTGTGAAAAAGTCTAAGGGAAAGTGCTTCAGATGCAAACAGTCAGGTCACTGGAAACAGGATTGTCCTCTTCCGAAGAAGAAAAACAATACTGGTATGTCTCTTTCTCTAGTTACAGAAACATTTATAGCGGCTATATCTACGAGCACTTGGTGTGTAGATACAGGAGCCACTGATCATGTTTGTAATTCTATGCAGGGGTTCCAACTATCCAGAATGCTTAGAGATGGTGAGATATACGTGTTCATGGGAGATGCTACGAAAGTAGCAGTAGTTGCAGTAGGAGTTATTCATTTATCTTTTGGTTCTGATAGGATTTTGGTTTTGAACAATTGTCTTTATGTACCTTCTTTTAGAAGGAATTTAATTTTGGTTTCTAAACTTGCTTTGGATGGTTATAATGTTTGTTTGGATCGTAATGTTTCTATTATGATGAATAAACGAATTATATGTTCTGGTACATTGCAAGACAATTTGTATATAATTAATCCTAGTCAACCTGCACTGCAACTGCAATTTAGGGAATTGAACAACACATCTTCTAACTCTACTAAAAGAAAGGAACCTTCTAGTTTGAACCAAACATATCTTTGGCACTTGAGATTAGGTCATATTAACTTGAGGAGGATTCAAAGACTGGTAGTAGATGGGCCTTTAAGCTCACTGGCAGTGGAGCCATTTCCAGTTTGTGAATTCTGCTTGGAAGGTAAAATGACTAATAGGCCTTTCAAGGCAAAAGGGAATAGAGCCAAACAACTGTTAGAATTGGTTCACTCTGTTTTATGTGGACCCATGAATATCCAAGCAAGAGGTGGTTATGAATATTTCGTCACTTTCATTGATGATTATTCTAGATATCGGTACGTTTATTTGTTGTACCGTAAGTATGAGTGCTTTGATAAGTTCAAAGAGTACAAAGCTAAAACGGAGAAGCGACTTAATAAAAGTATCAAGTCACTACGATCAGATCGTGGTGGCGAATACTTGCTTGGAGAATTTAGGGAATATTTATCAGAAAATGGGATAGAATCCCAGTTAACTGCACCAGGCACACCCCGACAGAACGGTGTAGCAGAGAGAAGGAACCGGACTCTTTTAGAGAGTGTTAGATCGATGATGAGTTATTCGGATTTACCCAAGTCGTTTTGGGGATATGCCTTAAAGATAGCAGCTTATCTTCTGAACTTAGTACCTTCTAAGTCGGTTCCTAAAACCCCCTTAGAATTGTGGACCGGGGATAAACCGAGTCTAAGACATATTCGAATATGGGGTTGTCCAGCACATGTGCTGAACAAGAACGCGACTAAGTTAGAATCTCGTACAGAAGTAAGGTTTTTGTAGGCTATCCCATGGGAACGAAAGGATATTTATTTTATAGTCCGAAGAATCGGGATGTCATTGTTAGCACCAATGCAAGATTCTTAGAGGAGGAATATATAATGAATCACAAACCCATGAGTAGTGTCGTTTTAGAGGAACTAGTGGGAGGGACAAATAATACCCATGAAGCTGTAGTACAAGTAGAACAACCACAACATAATGTACAACCTGTCACTAATACTGCACCAGTGCCTCGTCGTAGTGGGAGGGTTGTTCAACAGCCTGATAGATTCATATTTTTGGGTGAGTCTTCAGACTTGGTCTCTGGTGAACATGATGATGATCCCCGTACATACGAAGAGGCAGCACAAGACAAAGATGCAGATCTTTGGCAAAAGGCGATGGAATCTGAGATAGAATCAATGTATTCTAATCAGGTCTGGGAGCTCGTGGAACCACCCAAAGGTATAAAACCTATTGGATGTAAGTGGATCTACAAGAAAAAGAGGGGATTAGATAAAAAGGTGAAAGCCTAGAAAGCAAGACTTGTTGCGAAAGGGTATACTCAGAAAGAAGGTATCGATTATGAGGAAACCTTTTCACCGGTAGTCATTCGTAAGTCAATCCGTATTTTTTTATCTATAGCAGCTCATCTCGATTATGAGATTTGGCAAATGGATGTCAAGACAGCTTTTCTTAATGGAAGTCTTGAAGAAACCATCTATATACAGCAACCAAAAGGATTCATTAAGGAAGGCCAAGAGCATCTGGTATGTAAGCTTAAGAGGTCTATTTATGGACTTAAACAAGCTTCTAGAGACTGGAATATTCGTTTTGATCAGGCAGTCCAGTCATATGGATTTGATCAAAGTCCAAGTGAATCATGCGTGTATAAGAGAAGTGAAGGTAATGCAGTGGTTTTTCTAGTACTATATGTAGATGATATTTTACTCATTGGAAACAATGTTGAGATGTTGTCATCAGTAAAGGCATGGTTGTTCAAACAATTTGACATGAAGGACTTAGGTGAAGCGGCATACATCCTTGGGATCAAAGTTATAAAGGATCAGAAGAAAAGGATGTTGGCTTTATCTCAAGAGCCCTACATTGATGAAGTATTAGCTCGTTTTAACATGCAGAACTCCAAGAAAGGTTTTCTACCTTTTAAGCATGGAGTTGCTCTATCTAAGAAGCAGTGTCCTTCGACACCTAAGGATATAGAGAGCATAAAAGCAGTTCCTTATGCTTCAGCATGTGGAAGCTTAATGTATGTTATGTTATGTACGAGGCCTGACATCTGCTTTGCTGTAAGCATGGTTAGTAGATATCAGTCGAACCCAGGTCAGGAACATTGGAGTGCAGTAAAAACTATTCTCAAGTACCTGAGAAGGACTAAGGAGTATATGTTAATTTACAAGGCCTCAGATCTATTTCCTTTGGGATATACTGATTCAGATTTCCAATCATATAAGGATAAGAGGAAATCAACCTCGGGATATGTTTTTACTTTGGGAGGTGGAGCCGTTATATGGAGGAGTGTAAAGCAGAAATGCATTGCAGACTCCACCATGGAGGCCGAGTATGTGGCGGCCTCTAAGGCTGCCAAGGAGGCTATATGGTTCAGGAACTTCCTTTTGGACTTAGATGTGGTACCTAATTTGCCTAGGAGCTTGACGGTGTATTGTGATAACACTGGTGCTGTGGCAAATTCAAAGGAACCGCGAGACCACAAAGCAGCTAAACATATTGAACGTAAGTATCATCTCATACGAGGAATCGTAAAGCGAGGGGATATAGTTGTGTCTCACATATCATCAGAAGACAACCGAGCAGATCCTTTCACAAAGAGCTTGCCAACCAAGGTTTTTGACAATCATGTGGAAGCGATAGGAGTCAGATGGATGGACACATAGATTTTTATGTAATAGTGGATTAAATAAACACTGATGTACACATAGAATATTTTGAGTATAAGTGGGAGATTGTTAGTGTATACTAAAAATATTTATTTGAAGTATGTACATTTATTTCTGGCCAGTTTATTTGAGAATCATTTGAATGTTTACATGTTGTCTAATATTATATATTGTGAACAATCTAATATCAAATGGGATACAGAATATTAGATTGTTAAATACGGTTATATAATATAATAAGGTTCACAGCACATGTGGTGTTGGACAATCCACTGGTATGGCTGTAGTATTATTTAGATTAGTTTATATTGACTAATAAATAATACTAGTATACTTTGTGTATATTGAACATGATCAAATTTAGAATTGTTCCCTTAATACTGATTAAGAAGGAGAACTAAGATTCTATGTTATTATTAATGCTTAGGTTCTTAATCCGGAAATAGTAATTGACACGTGTATATTATTTACATGCTTTGATTTATATATGAAATAATTCTTTTGAATTATATCATTATATTTTGGGTGATGGAATTATATACATGGTGGATATTATTTATTGAAGGAATCCATGTCCTGATAATATTCGGGTTAATGATGTCCCCTTGAAAGCTCAAAAAGATTTAATTATGTGAAACCCTGCAGGTGAAATTTATTCTGGCATAATTAAATAAAGGTTGAGTGGATGATCAAGGATAAAAGATATTAATTAAATAAATTATCAGTAATTTATTTAATTAATGGACATATGATATTTTAAACATGGGGAATTTAATAAGCAAATAATATTGGAACCGAATTAATTAAATTACGGTATTAGGAAAGGTAGTGCAAATATTAATTCTTTAGTGGATTGAATTAATATTTAATTACATTGGGCTAGGCTCAAGATGTAATTAGAAGGCCCAACCTAATTATCCATGGTCCCTATTGTAGCCTATATATATTCTTATTCTCTTCTTGCTTGGAATTGTGTGAAAACATATTGTAGCCACCAAGGAGCAAGAAGAGAGGATAACTTGAGAAGACGGAGGCCACACTTCGCTCAAGGGAATTTGGGAATACAATAGAAGAGCGTGGAATCAACCATTAACAAGGTAATCCTCTTTTCGTAATCTTTATCGTAAAATATAGTAACATCCTAAGTCCGTGGTTCCCAACAATTGAAACTGTGGTGACTACACCAAAAGAAGATGCACCTATGCAGGGGGAGCATACTCAAGATCTTACCACATCTCAAGAAGCATCAGAACATACATCTGGCTCTTTAAGTTCTGATTCGTCAAGTTCTGATAAGCCAAGTTCTGATAGTTCTGAAAATCTAAATTCTGAAGAATCCAACTCAGAGAGCATAGTTTCAGGGGGAGCATCAGAAAATGAAAATGAAGACAACATGGATCATGGGGGAGCATCCAGTTCTACAGAAAACCTTCCATCTGCAAGGAAGTGGACTAAATCACATACACCTGATTTGATAATTGGAAATCCTGATGCAGGTGTCAGAACTAGAACAGGTACTTCAAATGGATGTCTTTACAATTCTTTTCTTTCTCAGACTGAGCCAAAGAAAGTGGAAGAAGCTCTTCAAGATGCTGATTGGGTGGAAGCAATGCAGAAATAGTTAAATGAATTTGAAAGAAACAAAGTCTGGACCCTAGTACCAAGACCAAAGAATAGATCTGTTGTTGGTACAAAGTGGGTATTCAGAAACAAAACTGACAGTGATGGCATAATTACAAGGAATAAGGCAAGGCTGGTTGCAAAAGGATATTCTCAACATGAGGGAATTGATTATGATGAAACATTTGTACCAGTTGCTAGGTTAGAAGCCATAAGGATATTTTTGGCTTATGCTGCTCACAAAAAGTTTACTGTCTTTCAAATGGATGTGAAAAGTGCTTTTATCAATGGAGAATTGGAGGAAGAAGTATATGTTGAACAATCTCCAGGCTTTGTAGATTCCAAATATCCAGATTATGTCTATAGGCTTGATAAAGCACTTTATGGACTTAAGCAAGCTCCTAGAGCATGGTATGAGACTTTAGCTCAGTTTCTTCTGGAAAGTGGATTTAACAGAGGAACTATAGAAAAAACACTGTTCTACCTCAACCATGGAAAAGACTTACTTCTGGTCCAGATTTATGTTGATGATATCATTTTTGGGTCTACAAATGACAGACTTTGCAAAAAGTTTGCCAAACTGATGCAGTCAAGGTATCAGATGAGTATGATGGGGGAACTTAGCTATTTTCTGGGCCTTCAAGTCAAGCAGAATGAAGAAGGCACTTTTATTTTTCAAACTAAGTACACCAGAAACTTGCTGAAGAAATTTGGAATGCAAGATTGTTCAACTGCATCCACTCCCATGGCCACTGCAACAAAACTGGACAAGGATACTGGTAAATCAGTAGATATTACTGATTACAGAGGTATGATTGGCTCTTTACTCTATTTAACTACTAGTAGACCTGATATCATGTATGCTACCTGTCTTTGTGCAAGATTTCAAGCAGATCCAAGAGAACCTCACTTAACAGCTGTGAAAAGATTTTTCAAGTATCTTAAGGGAACAGCTGATCTGGGATTGTGGTATCCCAGAGAATCAGATTTTAAACTAATAGGTTGCTCAGATGCAGATTTTGCAGGTTGCAAAATTGACAGGAAAAGTACAAGTGGAAGCTGCCAATTTCTTGGAGGCAGATTGGTTTCTTGGTTTAGCAAGAAACAAAAGTCAATTTTCACATCAACTGCAGAAGCAGAGTACATTGCTACAGGAAGCTGTTGTGCACAGATTCTTTGGATGAAGAATCAGTTACTGGATTATGGGTTAACATATTTCAAAATCCCTATTTACTGTGATAATCAAAGTGCTATTGCTATGACAGGTAATCCAGTTCAACACTCTATGACAAAGCACATCAGCATCAGGTACCACTTCATCAGGGAACATGTGGATGAAGGTACAGTGGAATTGCATTTTGTTCCAACAGATCTACAACTAGCAGATATCTTCACAAAACCATTGTGTGAAGCTACTTTTACAAGATTGGTAAATGAATTTAGAATGGTTTCAGGTTCTTTCTCTAAATCTGCTTAGTTTTGTTCTGATGCATCAGATTTTATGATCAGTATTTACAGAATTTACTCTCTTTGTGTATTCTGTGCTTAAGTTGAAAATTTTTCTTAAGTACTGACTGTTGTCTGATATAAGTTTCTAAATTCTAAAAATGATATGTCTGTTTATGTAACTATTCGATCCTATGAGGATACCTGTGCTAGATGCTGACCTAGTAGTCTTCAATAAACTAGGGATCCCATGTTAGAAGTAATTATTTCTATGGAAATCTATTGACACAAGCTAATTCTGATATTGAGCTTAGTTGCGTTTACTTTGTCTATCTTATTACTAAGTCACAAACTAGAATACTGCTTCTCATCTGTTAAGTTCTGACGCTAGTAAATCTGTTGAATGAGCTAAGTGCTGATAAACCTCTCTTATCAAAAGAAAAAGAAAAGAATCAAGGATTAAAATTCAGGTACTCCTTTGAGATCTAGAGTACAAATGTGGAAGGGACAACCCAAGTGCATTGCTGGTATTAAGTAAATATGCATCACAAAAGCAAAATATTTTCTTGGTGACTTTTCACACTCTATGATTATTGGAGAAATACTCTGATAATAGCATAAATTCTGATAACCAGTCGTGACTCACTTACACTGAGAAGCCACTGTAAAATGGAATTTAAAAAGATGCACAAAATTAGCATAATATAGTTGAGGTGGATTCAAGCATGAACTCATTCAATAGTAGGTTTCAGAATAATGACAGGTTTTTGGTAAAGTTTTAGTTATGCCTTATTTTTAAGATATACTGAAGTGAATCAGACTTTACTCTTTGTCTGATATTTAGCTTAATGCACACACTAAACACTCCATATGAATGATGAAAACAACTGTGGTGATCTATGTTATTTTAGATGAACAATTTTTGTGTCACATTGCACAAATTCTGAGGACAAGTTCTGATTGCATGTTCTGATGATTAAGTTCTGAAGAATCTAAATCAGAATTTGTGTGAGGACTTACTAAGATAGGCATTCATTTTTCGAGTTAAGAAATCATGTTCTGATAACTGTTAAGTTCTGATATAAGTCTAAGTTCTGATATTAAAATCTGATCCTTTACTTGACTTATTTGTGGATAAAATCTAAAAATAGTCTCATTTTAAATCAGAATATGGTTGGGTAGAATATTAACAGTCAATATCATTAGGGATAGTGGTTCATGTACATGTACAGTAATGTTTACTTGTTACTTGTGCGCATTAAACCCTGACTTACACTTCCAATGACTGTTTTTTGTCTTCCCAGTCTAGGGAGATGAGGTAGAATTAATTCTACCTGTCAGCATTAAATTTCTTTGCGTCTCCTGGCCTTCTTTTGCCTATATAAACAACCACTTCACATTAGCCTTCACATCAACTCTTTTATCACAAAACTCATCTCCATTTTCTTTATATCAAAAACACCATGGTCAATTACAATATGTTTTTGAACTATGAAACATTCAACATGGAGCTGAGCTGTGAAGCCTGGCAGCAGCAATGGCATGTCACTGTCATTCCTGATGAGATATGGGACTCAGTTCCCCAGGAGGTACTCACCCACCTCCTGTTCTTCTACATGGATTACCATCGCCATCTGGAGCGATTGGAGGAGGAAAGGCTGGAAGCTCTCCGCCAGCAAGAGCGAATCATCAGACTTGCTATTCTGTTTATCGAGAGTAGGAAGAAGAAATGATTTATTTTCTTCTTCCTGTTTTTCTTCATCATCAGCCTTGCCCTGCTTCTTGAGCTAGGACTAAGGCTGTTGACGTTAGGTTTAGCAGCTTAGGACAATCTTGTAAAAGTTCTGATGTAATTTAAATTTCATGAATGTATTCTCTTAATATATTAATGAAATTTCTTTTTTTGCAAGTACTTGTCTCTGAGATGTTCTATAATGCATTGATAAATCCTGATAAATATTCATATTCTGATGACCATTTCATATTTTGATTTAAATTAAGTTCTGATTTTACATTATCAGTACTTGTTCACTTGATTTCTTTTGGTCATTCACACTCGAATTTTTTTCAGAATATTGGTGGTGTAGTGAAAAATAATTGAATAAGTGGGAACAGTTTCAATTTTGAATTAAAACTGATTTACCTTGATTAATGGAATTACTGGGTAAGTGGAATGGGTTTTCCTTGAAAAACTGCAAGTGGGTAAGTAATGATTACTATTTTCCCATGCCCATTAACTATTCATTATTACTGCATGTGTGAGAGGTGTCCAACGGTTATATTTTTTTTACAAGTATAAGTAAGAGAGAGAGAAGATTATAGAATCTTTTATTTACTTTTTCACCTTATCTCTCTTTCTTTGCTTTTACTCTCTTTCATCTCCTGACGTTGGTTTTTCATACAGACATTGTATCAAACACCTAACAGGCACTTTTAAATCTCGATTTTTCTCATGGCACCTAAGGATTTGATCATTGATGGAGCTAAATTTGTTCCAAACAACTATGATGCAATTCTCGATCATGCTAAAGCTCCATCTGAGTTGCATTTTGTGCAAGATCTTCTTGCACACAGTGAAATTAGGTATGCATTGACCCAGCCTTCAGTCTTTTTGAGCGAACAAGTTCTGACGTTTTGGCGGACTGGGCACTTTGATAATGGTGGTACACATGGTACTCCCAGTATTGTTTTCAAAGTGGATGATTCTACACATATGGTAACTCCTGGTATAATTTACAAGGCCCTCCATTTACCAGAAGGATGTACTTTTTCAACCCCGGAGGAATCAGCTCTTCAGGAGTTAATGGCCAGTTTGGGGTATGAGCGGAGTTTGGCTAAGCTTGGGCAGTTGAAACGGGCTCACATCAGAAAGGAATGGAGTTTCTTCTTTGACTGCATCACTAAAGCTTTTGGGAATAAGTGTTCAAACTTTGATGCTATTCCTATAATGAGTCAGCACATCGGGTATGCTATCATTAACCAAACTCATTTTGATTTTGCAACTGCTGTGATAGGTTTTATTGGGGATAGGATGATAGAAGATAGGAATGTTGTCTACTTTGCTAGATTTTGTCAGCTTATTTTTAACCATTGTTGTGCTGATGACCCTCAACCTACCACTGACTTAACTCCATCTTTCAAAATTGCAAAACGAGCCTTTAATGATTTGATAAATGCTAATGTTAAGAAAAAGGTGATTAGACCTTTACAGATTCCTTAATCTGTAAAACAGATCTTAGTAAATGCTGATCCTGACACCTACAGATCTGTTTATCCTGATGTCCAACCAACCACCACATCTCAAACACCACAACAACCATCAGAACATACCACTCATACTACTCAACCTACCCTCAGGACATATCTCAAATCATATCTCTCCACTTCACAGACAGCTCAACCTTCATCCTCAGCACCCACTGTAAAGCCTTCATCTTCCAAGGCTAAGAGGACAAAGACTGTTTCTCAAACACCTCAGAAGAGAAGGAGGTTTGTTTTGAGAGATGAATCTGATCGTGAGGAACAGGTTTCTACTTCAGAACCTGTTAATAAAGAAGCTGAGAAAGTTCCTTCTCAGAAGGATTCTGCAATTGGGGGATCTAGGCTTCTCAAAAGGCTTAGAAGAATGACTATTGATGAAACTCCCAAGGAATCCATATCTTCAAAGAGATACAAGAAACAGAGGGCAAAAAGTCCAGTTTCAGATGATGAGGAAGCAACAGCTAAGGAAGGAGATCAGTAATATCTGATCTCACAAGAACCAGAATCTGCTAAAGCCACTGCTTCTCCATTAACTCCAACTAAGGAAGCTGCTACTGAAAAGGCCAACACACCATCTGTGTCTCCTAAGACTGTATCTCCTGTTAATTCAGGCACAAGTGCTGATATTGATATCCAGAACTTAGTTGTGTCTGAAGTACTTTACTTAGAAGCTCCAACAGCAACTAATCCATCAACTACACCTGTTACTGATGCTGTTCAAACTCCAGAATTATCTACTACACCTTCTCTGCATCTAGATGCTGATGATCAGAATATAGGTGAGCATCAGGATATGGCTGTTGATCAGAACTTGGAACCAGATTAGCAATTAGAGGATACTGCTGAAGCCTCCATTGCTACTCATACTGTTCTTTTATCAGAAGATACTGATTCTGAAAGTTCTGATGCTGCAAATGCTGGAGATACTGGTGATGCTGCTCCAAATGCAGATGCTGATGAAGCAGGTCCTTCAGGATATGCCCCTCAACAAACTGTTCTTAAATCTGAACTTGTTAAGAAGTTTGTTACAAGAGAAGCACCAGTGCCTTGGAGTGAAACTCCTGCAGGACAGGAGTGGACTAAGGAATGGAACTCAGTTACCTGTGCTCCAACTGCACAGCATCTGGCTGAGCACTTGACAAAAGCTGATGAAATGTTAATTACCGATGATTTCAAAACACAGCTTAGAGTCACTGCATTGAGTACTAAACATTTACAAGGTCTCCATTCAACTACTCATGCAGAGTTACATCACTTAAGGGAAGAACTAATGAAGCAAGAACAAGTTCAAAAGGTTGATAAGAAAAAGTTCTTCCAACCTACCTTTGACAGGGTTGCTTATATTGAGAAGACTCAAGAGAATCAACAAGCTCAGATTGATGATATTCTGAAAAATCAAGCTTCTCAGCAATCTCAACTTAATGAAATCCAAGCCTCAGTGGAATTGCTTGTCTCTCTTCTATTACCTGCTAATGCCAAAAAGGGGGAGAAAGTAATTAAGTCCAAATGCAAAACTGATATGACACTGAAGGGGAAGGATGACGAAAAGGATGACCAAGGAAACTCTGGAATGGGTAGAGGTCATAGTCAAGGTAGAGGTTTATCATCAAGAAAAGCTGAAATCACAAGTCACAGGACAAATTCTAATACTGGAAAAAGAATTAGTTCTGCTACTGGTAAAAGGATAAGTTCTGATGAACTTTTAGATCTTTATGAAGAAATGTCAAGATAGTTATTTCTTCAGGAAAATCCAGGAATGGACTTGTAGAGTTTAATGGAAGAAGAAGCCAGACTTAAATCAGAAAAAGTCACATCTAAATCTGAAGCTTCTGGTAAAAAGACAATTCCAAAACTCAAAGGCATTGTGATAAAAGAAAGGACAAATACTGAAGCAATAATGGCTAAATCACAACCGCAGATAGATCCAAGATCCAAGGGTAAAGAAAAAGTTGGTGAACCTATCAAGGTTTATGTGCCTCCTGAGAATGAAGAAATCACTGATGAAAAGGATGATCTTGCTCTGACTTCAAGAAAAGTTTTTAAGACAACCTCTGACATGGCTCAAGTTGTTCAGAGTCAAGAGACAGTAAGTTCTGATGTTTTAAAGAAGCAAGTAACCTCTGACATAGCTCAAGTTAACTTGATATCAGAAGATAAATCAAAGACACTCCTACCAGGATTCACTAAAGCAAAACAGACTCAACCTTTGAAGACTGCTGCAAGTGGTTTTGAAGCAAGAGTAGTTACTGGAAAGGAAGCAAGAGATAAAACTGGATTGGGAAGTGCTGATGAAAGAAGAATACAGAACACTACCAATGATCCAACTTCCTTGAGTGAACCAGGTATTGGAGTAACCCCTGAGAGATTGAATCAACTGGAATCTGTACAAATGGTTTACCATACCTACTTGAAAGAACACATCTTGTTGTACTTCATGACAGATGGTAGGGTTTATCATATAAGGCAAAATGCCATTCCATTGAAATATTTTGAAGAACTGGAGTATGTACTATTCTTACTTCAAGTGAATGACAGATTAACAGAAAGTGCTGCAAACTATTTAAAGGATCAGATTCAGAGACAGAAAAGGCTTTATTCTGTTAAGTCTGACAGCACATATCTTCCAAAGTACAGAGATCATAAGGGTGATATAGTTGAAATGAAGCCTAACACTGCTAAGATTATAACTACCTTTCTGGGTTACAGGGCTGTGGAATTCAATCTTGAGTCTGATAAAGCTTATTTGATCAGACTGGATCAGGATATAAGAAAAGCTAAGATTAATGATCTCAGGGCTGCAATCTTTCAAATTGGTGAAGATACTGCAGAACTTAAAGATGGTAAAAGGAGGATGATTGATGAACTCAGATATGCTGAGAGATGTTTATTGAAGAACTATCTCAGAACAACTCTTGACATCAGAGAGATCAGAAGATGAAGCCAAGTCAAGATCTACAACTGCTTAAATTCTGATATTTGTACAGACTGAAGTTGTTATCAGAAATTAAAGATTGGTAAAGCTTTAAGGACTGTAAGTTGTAGTTATCTAGTCTAATTCTCATGCATTTGTACTTAATGTTTTTGACATCATCTAATATCTGTTAAAATTGTATATTATGTTAATTTACAAGTTGGGGGAGATTGTTAGATATATTTGATAATGTCATGGCTAATATGATTTATGTTTAGTTTTCAGATCTTACTTAAACAGGATAAATCAGTACTTACTGGAAGTCAGGACTTAAGGATATCAGTACATATATTATCAGGAGATAATCATCAGAAGATGGATATCAGAACTTAAGTACTGAAGGACGTTCAGATAAGGACAGCAGCTGATTAAAGGAAAGAAGATCGAGACAAACATAAGAAGAGATATGCATGAAGAAGGAATTCTATGAAGAATAGAATACTTGGAAGAAAAGATATCTGATTGATATATTTTAGGAAGCAGAATTATATTCCATATCAATTAGCGATTATCTTGTAACTGTGTAGTATATAAACACAGACATAGGGTTTACACTATAAGTGTTATCATATTCGAGAAGATTATTCATTGTAACCCTAGCAGCTCTCGTGATATTTGTTCATCACTGAGAGGTAACAGTTCCATACTGTAACAGAGTTTATTGTTTCAATAAAGTTTGTTTTCTATTACTTGAGTTATTAAAGTTCGATTTGATTGTACATTATACTGTATTCACCCCCTCTACAGTGTGTGTGTGACCTAACAACGTGTTATGTACTTCAGGTAACTGGTCAGAGCCTGTGAGACGTATTTGAGTATTTTTCAGTAGTAACTCATTATTCTTTTCATCCACAAGAAGGAGAGATATCAGCTCGCCATATTTCTGAAAATTACGCTCCCTATATTGTTGAGCCAGGATCATAGTGTTGGGGTGAAAGGTTGAGAGGGTCTTTTCCATCATTTCAGCATCAGTAATATTTTCACCACATAAAATTAATTTTGAGCTTATCTTGAAAAGAGCAGAATTATATTCAACTACAGATTTGAAATCTTGTAACCTCAAATTAATCCAGTCATATCGGGCAGATGGCAAGTGAACAAGTTTCTGGTGATCAAATCTATCCTTAAGATTATTCCAAATGGTGAGTGGATTTTTGATAGTGAGGTATTCAAATTTTAGATCTTCGTGGATGTGATACCTAAGAAGAATAATCGCTTTTGCATTTTGTTTAACAGTTGGGATTTTTTCCGGGTCAATAGTATCTTTTAGGCCATTAGCACTAAGGTTTAATTCCATATCAAAGACCCATGAAAAATAATTATTCCCCGAAACATCCAAGGCAACAAACTCTAATTTTTCAAGATTCACCATTCTCTTTTATGAAATAGTTTTAGTTGATAGGGACTCGTGGGTCAGAATAAGTTGTAACTCTTTCGAGAATAAAGCTTCAGTTGGCAGAGACTCGTGCTGATAACGTGTTATAAACCTTTGTTATAAAGCTTGACTGAAAATATTAGTTATGTTTAATGTAGAGGAAGTATATGAGAATAGAAAATGGAGAGAAAGTTGTGTTTCATTTCATTAGTTAAATGAGCTATTTATAGTAGTTGATTTACAAGGCTTACTAAGTAAGCTATTCAAATCTTCTTCATTAAGTATTACAAAACTTCCTCAATAAGCTTTACAAGTCTTCCTCGATAAATTTTGAGAGACTTCCTCGATACGCTTTGAAAATCACTTTATTTTTATTCAAATATTTTAACAAAAAGAAGATTAAAGACATGTAATATAGATTACGGCCAAAAGAAAGATAGGTTAAGGATAGGAAGCCCAATAGATAGGCCTAATTGTAATAAAGGAAGCCCATTAAGGACTGCATATATAGAAGGTTATGGCCTCACTTGTAAAGAGTTGAAAAAAATAAAGTAAGTTCCTCTTGAAACATGGCTCATATTTAGAGTCATCCGGGGTGTAGCTGGTATTTTAAGCCTCTTGCTCATATTTGTCGTGCTTTTATGGTATCAATCAGTAAGAAAGGCCAAAGTAGTTCAGAGAGGTATCTAATATATTATAATACTCACGGACCTATATGACAATTGTTGTTGTATGTAACTGATTTATCTGTGTACTATATAACATGTTAGGGCTATCCAAGTTGCAGGGGCCAATTATTTACAGTTTCAAAGATTTAAAATCAGCTACAAGGAACTTTATCGAAGACTCTAAAATAAGAGAAGGAGGTTACGGAGATGTATACAAGGTGATTTTGAATTTACAGTCTTTCCTACTGTTGCATCATTGATGCTTTATTCTTCTGGTTACGTTAATAAACAGGGAACAACAAAGAATGGTGATGTAGTAGCTGTTGGAAGAAAGGATCTCACTCAAACTCACACAAGACAATTTAGGAGAAGAAATGTATTACTTGAAAAATTACTTGATTACAAATGACTTGGTACAAGGCTTTATATAGGATTCCATAGAAAGATCTAGATATCTCTTAGACTCCAATAGACATCACTTGACCAAGATACATGTATCTAGAGATTACATGTACCTACACCAATACATTGAACATAGAAAAATACTAATACATGTACCAAGATTATTCTAGAGACTCCCACACAATTCTATTATTTTAATAGTCAAAAATATATTATTTATTTTTAACACCCCCCCTTAATTTTGACTATCCCAAGTAGACTTCGGAATTTGTAGAAGGCGTCACTTTTGAGAGGCTTTGTAAATATGTCACTAATTTGATCTTGGGACTTCACATAATTCAACTCCACTTCACGCCTTTCGATGCATTCCCGAATAAAGTGATATTTTGTATCAATGTGCTTGCTCCGTTCATGAAACACCGGTTTTTTGGCCAAAGCTATTTTCGAATTGTTATCAACCAATACTTTTGTGGACTCATTTTGTGGCATGTGGAGCTCTTCTAAAACTCTCCTTAGCCATATAGCTTGACAAACACAAGAACACGCCGCCACATACTCCGCCTCACAAGAGGACAAGGTAACAATGGGTTATTTCTTTGAACTCCATGAAAAAGATGTGTCACCAATAAAGAATACATATCCGATGGTACTCTTTCGATCATCAATGTCACCGGCCCAATCACTATCACAATAACCAACAAGTTTGAACTCATTTGAGTAATGATATAACAATCCATAATCCATTGTGCCTTTGAGATAACGAAGAATTCTCTTGGCCGCCTTCATTTGTGTTGTTGTTGGAGCCTCCATATAGCGACTAATAAGTCCAACACTATAGAGTATGTCGGGCCTCGTGCATGTCAAATATCTCAAACTTCCCACAAGACTTTTGAAATATGTAGGATCCACCTTCTCACATTCTTCAAATTTCGACAACTTCGTTCCACATTCAATGGGGGTGCTTATGGCTTGACAATTTTCCATCTTGAATTTCTTCAAAATCTCCCTTGTATAGTTTCCTTGTGATATTAGTATTCCATCATCCATTTGCTTTACTTCAATGCCAAGATAATATGACATAAGCCCAATATCGGTCATCTCAAATTCTCTTATCATGTCTTGTTTAAATTTCTCAAACATTCTTGGACTATTTCCCGTGAATATTAAGTCATCCACATACAAGCACGCAAGAAGAAATTCTCCATTTTTAGCAACCTTGGCATATAGAGCATGTTCATGAGGACACTTGTAAAATCCTTGAGCTTGAAAGTATTTATCAAGTCTACTATTCCAATCTCTCGGCGCTTATTTCAATTCGTACAAGGCCTTCTTTAACTTTAACACTTTTCCTTCTTGTCCTTTTATGATGTATCCCAATGGTTGCTCCACATACACGGTTTCTTCAAGAACACCATTCAAGAAAGCGGACTTCACATCCATTTGATGAATTTTCCATCCATTTTGAGCCGCTAATGAGATGATTAGCCTTATAGTCTCCATTCTTGCAACCGGGGCAAAAACTTCATCATAATCAACTCCATATCTTTGATTGTAGCCTTTGGCCACCAATCTTGCCTTATATTTTTCCACCTTACCTTGGGCATTCTTCTTCACCTTATAAATCCACTTTACACCAATAGTTTTTTATCCTTTTGGAAGTGTTGCTAACTCCCATGTGTCATTCTTCTTTATAGACTCAATCTCGTCGTCCATTGCTTTCTTCCACATTTCATCTTGCACGGCTTCTTTGAAGCTTGTTGGTTCGGTTTCCGCTAGAAGACAAAGAAGTGTTAAGTCGGAAATAGCGGGAACCTCTTCCGTTTCATCGTATATTTCTCCAAGACTTCTATAATGTCTTGGTGGTGTCTCGTCATCATCACTTGAAGAAGATAAAGGAGTTTGTCCATCACTTGTTGCTCGTGGTGATGTAGGAGGAGTGATATTTTCTTCACTTTCTTCATCAACAAATGGGAAGAAATTATAATCTTCTTGTGTGTTGCTCCAATCCCATGAGCTCTCTTCGTCAAATACAACATCTCGACTAATAACAATCTTTCCATTGATGGGGTTGTAAAGTTTGTACCCCTTTGCTCTTGCATCATATCCAACAAACACATACTTTTCACTCTTGTAATCCAACTTTGTTCTTAGCTCATCATCGACGTGTGCATAAGCTATGCTTCCAAAAACTCTTAAGTGAGCAATAGATGGTCTCTTTCCTTTCCATGCTTGTTGCGGAGTTATGTCTTTAACACATCTCGTGGGACATCTATTTGACAAGTAGACGGCACAATCTACCGCTTCGGCCCAAAATTCCTTAGGCATATTCTTGCTCTTTAGCATGCTTCGAGCCATGTTAAGAACGCTCCTATTTTTTCTTTCGGCGACTCCATTTTGTTGCGGTGATCTTGGAACCGTTGCGGGTCGTCTAATACCATGAGCTTCATAAAATTGCAAGAACTCTTTTGAATTGAATTCACCTCCTCGATCCGAACGAATGGCTTTTATTTGATACTTGGTCTCTTTTTCAACTTGGGCTTTGAACTTTTTGAAGCATTCAAAAACTTGAGACTTCTCTTTGAGAAAGTACACCCATGTCTTGTGGCTAAAATCATCAATGAATAACAAGAAATAGCGATTCTTACTAAAAGATGGAGGATTAAAAGGCCCACATACATCGGAGTGAATGAGTTCAAGTGGCTCATTTGCTCTTGACATAGATTCCTTTGGAAAGCTCTTTCTTGATTGTTTTCCGAAAAGACATCCTTCACAAATTTGGTTTGGAAGGTTGATGTGAGGCAATCCATTCACCATATGCTTATTTGATAGTGAATTTATTCCATCAAAGTTCAAGTGCCCAAACCTAAGATGCCAAAGCCAAGAAGAATCTCCAACACAAGCCTTAAGATATTTTGCAACATCATTTTGAATTTTGAGAATAAAAATACGATTCTTGGTCATAGGCACCTTTGCAATTAAATTATCATTAGAATCTCTCAAATTGAGAAATCCATCTTTCATGGTGATGGTATAGCCTTTCTCCATTAGTTGCCCCAAACTCAAGATATTATTTTTCTTGCTAGGCACATAATAAACACTTGAAATAAAATTATGATCTCCATTTTTCAAGCGAATTAAGATGTTACCTTTGCCTTTGATGGGCACTCCCGAAGAGTCTCCAAAAGTGACTTTTTCATTCACTTTCTCATCAAGATCCACGAACAAATTTTTATTGCCACACATATGATAACTTGCGCCGCTATCAAGATACCACAAATTATCTTCACAATTTACTTCTCCTTTATGCGCTAGAAGCAAAGTTGGCTCATCAACATTGCCTTTATCTTCAACAAAATTAGCTTTCTCCTCCACTTGATTTTTTGAAGCGTGACACTCGGAAGCATAATGACCAAATTTTTGACAATTATAGCATTTAACATTTGACTTGCCATACCTTGGTGTAACTCTTCCTCTTCCACGGCCTCTTGAATTTCTTGTCTCGTACAATCTTTCTTACTTTTGACTTTCCTCCCTTTGTTGGCCACGACCTCTTCCTTGTCCATATAGAAATCCTCTTCCACGTCCTTGTCCAAGACCTCTTTGGCTCCTCATATACCTTCCATTATTATTTTTAAAAGATAACTTTGATTGTAAGGCTTGTTCAATTGGCTCCTTCTTTAACATTTTTTCTTCATGGGCTTGTAATGATCCCATAAGCTCATCAATAGTCATTTCATCTATATCTTTAGCCTCCTCAATTGCCACAACTTTGTAATCAAATTTAGAGTCAAGTGAACGAAGAACTTTTTCAATAACACGAACATCACTTACCTCTTCTCCATTGCTTTTCATTTGATTGACAACGGTCAAGACCCTTGAAAAATAATCCGAGATTGATTCGGATTCCTTCATTCGCAAAGCCTCAAACTCGCCACGAAGTGTTTGTAGCCGAACTCTCTTTACTTTAGCATCGCCACTAAAAGAAGATTTGAGAGTATCCCAAACTTTCTTTGACGTTGTTGCGGAAGCCACTTTTTGTAACATAGAATCATCCAAACATTGATGAATGATCATGATCGCCTTTTGATCCTTCTTTCTTTGGGCTTGAAGTTGATCTTTTTGAACTTGATTCAAATTTGCTTCATTTTCGGGCACCTCCAATCCTTTCTCCACAATTTCCCACACATCATTTGCTCGAAGGATCGCCTTCATACGAATGCACCAATTCTCATAATTATCTTTGGTGAACTTTGGCATTTGCCATTGAGACATTCCATTTGCCATGATCTCCTTCTTCTTTACACCACACAAGCCTTCTTTGAAGACAAGTAGAAGTAGAACCTTTGGCTTTTGGCTCTTGATACCACTTTGTTGGAAGAAAGGATCTCACTCAAACTCACACAAGACAATTTAGGAGAAGAAATGTATTACTTGAAAAATTACTTGATTACAAGTGACTTGGTACAAGGTTTTATATAGGATTCCATAGAAAGATCTAGATAACTCTTAGACTCCAATAGACATCACTTGACTAAGATACATGTATCTATAGATTACATGTACCTACACCAATACATTGAACATAGAAAAATACTAATACATGTATCAAGATTATTCTAGAGACTCCCCCACAATTCTATTATTTTAATAATCAAAAATATATTATTTATTTTTAACAGTAGCTGTAAAGAAACTTTCAATTTCTATAAGCAAATCCAAGGAAGATTATGAGAGTAAAGTTAGGCTTACAATTAATATTAATCACCGCAATATCATTCGTTTACTAGGCTGTGGTAACAGAAGATCAGAGCTACTCTTTTGTTCGAATACATGGCAAACGGACGTCTTGATACATTTCTTTATGGTCAGTTTGCTTTTACTTCATACTTAAGCAGTAATATATGTTCGATATCAATAACTGTACAAATTATATAAATGCCAGGGGTAAAACGGAGGATTCTCAGCTGGAAACAACGTGTTGACATAATTCTTGGCATAGCCCGGGGCCTTGTGTATCTTCACGAACAATTTCATAAATTTATCATACATCGAGATATAAAGTCAAGCAACATTCTGCTAGATGATGAATTTCAACCAAAAAAATTGCAGATTTTGGCTTGGCAAGATACATACGTGATGATCAAAGTCATCTCAGCACTAGATTTGCTGGGACATTGTAAGTTAGCCAACTATGCCTTGGCTGTTTTTACAATTTAGTTGTTTTGAGATTTATTTCTAATGGTGCAGTTTGGTCAATCATAACATTTATATATATCAGCCTTTTTAATCAAGAGTCCAAAATTACCTTATCATACCAGGGATTACACAGCACCAGAGTATGCAATCCAAGGATTCTTGTTTGAGAAAGTTTATAGCTACAGCTTTGGGGTGGTGGTCCTTCAAATTGTAGGTGGCCGAAGGTGTACCAATTTAAATATTGAGCCTGACAACGGTTCCCTCCTCGAACACGCAAGTGAATTCTTCGTTGTACAGTAAGCTTGTGCATCTGGCTGACTGTCGGTAGAAGGAAATTTTCAATTTAACAATGATGACAACAAAGTTGTACAATGTAAAACTCAATTTTTTACCTGTACATTTTTCAACTTCTGATTTATCTTATAATGTCAGGCATGGAATTTGTACGCAACTGACATGCATTCGGGTTTGGTTGATAAGAATATAGATCCGAATGAATATAGCATTGATGATGTTAAAAAGACAGTAGAAATTGCTTACAAATCATAGTTCCATGAAGCCCAAACTAGAGAAACCCAGTTCATTCTCGTGAGAGAACAAAGGGAGTGAATGTCCGCTACTTCCTCAATCATCAGCACCATCAAATTTGATGTCAAGAAAAAAAAATACACGAAAGTAACTGATAACTTCGTACATGATAACTGGTTTTTAAGAATTATGATAGCACTACAAAGAGAAACTGTGCAGGGAAAGGAAAAGTATGAAACTGAACCCATGACCTTAGTTCTTAATATTTATTCCCATATTAATTATATTTTACATTTAATTGGATCTTTATTAATTAGGTTATAATATTTATTGTAGGAAGTAAGAAATTCTAAATTGAAAATGATTGGAATTAAATTAGAAGAAAATTCGGATTTATTGGATTGTTTGCGCAAGACATAATGTTTGGGTCATATCTTGAGTTCTACCTATCTGATTTGGGTGATTCAACAGCTTATACAAAGATAACGAAATTCTCTTTTCTTAGAGAATGGTCTATACTTCAAAGTCCACTCGGATCAGCCTAGTAACATCAAGGAAAAGTCAACTACGAATTTTGACTTTAGAATCCCATTCAATTTTGGAAACTCTTATTTATTCCTAGAAAGAATAAAAATACTTTTTATATTAGGTTTATATTATTAGAGGGAGGGATATACATATATTCATCATGTTAGCCACCAAGGAAAGAAGAACACTTCAAGGAGAAGATTGTGTGCTTATGAATTTCGACATAGGGATTTCTCTTCTATATCTTTACTTTGTTTTGTATTCTCAACTCTCTATGATTTCTATGTATTTATTCATGACTATGGTAGGCTAAATCTCCCTGTTGGAGGGCTGTTTTGTAGCCTTAAACCTAATGACAATTTTATGAGTATTAAATTTGAATTCTTGAGATATGCTTGATTATGCTTATATGTTCGTCAATGCTTTTAGAGATGCTTGAATTAACATTGGTATGTGGTCATCCAAGTTTGTTATGTAATTGTTGTCTCTAAAAAATTAATTAATATTCCTATGTGGTCATGGGATTAATTATATAAGTATGTAATTCATATTAACTTTTCTATGTGGACATGGGGTTATATGAATAGCAAAATTTGTTTCTATGTGGTCATGGCAAGTTTTTTATAAGTATTTAGCAAATGAGGATATAATTCAAGAATTGTATGTCAAGGGTTTAATGGTGGATTTACATGTTTTCCAACATTTCTCTCCAATTGTTTACACACCAAATCTTTATTAAGTTATATTTAGTTTCGTTAAAAACAACAAATCAACCCAAATTATATTCTTAATTTTTACTCAGGATAAAAGCAAGAAGCAAACCCTTGTCCTTGGCGTTAACGATGCCCTTACTTATTCTACATTACTTCGACACAAAAAAGGTCTAAGTTGAGTCACATCAATTTTTGGCATTGTGCTGCCGGGGATTGAATTTGCTTTACTTTTATTTTGTGTTAGTTTCTGTTAGTTAGTGTGGTTTAAATGTTTCATGTTTGCAGGTACATGATCAATACCCGCACTTTTGGTAAATATCTTGAACCGTTTGAAGACAATCCTGAGAAGCTCTTTCACAAGAAGAGTGATAATTCAAGTGAGCAATTAGACAAAGAAATTGAAGGAAAAATTGTTTTAGCGGATATGGCAATAGTACGAACACTTCGTGATGATGTTGCTGTCTCGATTGCTAATCTTGGCCATTCATGTATGGTCTATTCGAATCCTTCCACTGGGAAGAGTGGAAGCTTTGAGATCAAATAAAATCTACTCATGAGGTTACCTATCTTTCATGATCTTCCAATTGAGGAACCTAATCAACATCTCTCTAGGTTCGTGACTATTGTGGAAAGTATGGGGCCAGATCTGGCAGATCCACAAATTTTAAAAATGAAGGCATTCCCATTTTCTCTTGATGGAGCAGCTTTGGACTAGCTAGAGGAATTGCATGTGTGGTATATTACTTCTTGGGAGAAACTAGCCCAGAAATTCTTACAGAAATTCTATCCAGCAACTCGGGTAATGAACATGAGAAGTCAAATATCTGGACTTTGTTAGAATGCTACTGAAACTTATGATGAGTATCATGTTAGATTTCAAAAGTTGCAAAAGATATGTCCTTAACATGGTTTCTCTAAAGGGAGTCTGTTGCATTTTTTTTACCAAGGTCTTCTTGAAGGTGAGAAGAGACATTTGAATTCTGCCGCACAAGGTGCTTTTATGGATTTATCTCATGATGCTTCTGAGAAACTAATTTCGAAGGGAGCTGCAAATGAACTTCAATATGAGAGTCGTGCAATGTCAGGTGTAACTCAAGGAGCTGGTTCTGATAAAAGGCTGTCAAAGATTGAGGAGAAGATTGAGAAGCTGAGTGCATTAATGTTGAGTGGTAAAACACCAAAGGCTCAAGTTTGTGGAATTTGTTCAACTCCTTGACATTTTATCGATGCATGTCCTACGTTGATGGATCCTTCTTATGAGGATGTTAATGCTGTTGTATTTTCCAATCAAGGTGGAAATCAGTTCTCGAACACCTATAATCCAAGATGGAGGGATCACCCCAATATGAGGTATGGAAACACTAGCAATGCTTTGAATGAATTTCAGTTCTAAAACACTTATATACCTCCTGGTTTTCAGGAAAAGGGGAAAGGTTCCCAAAACATGGGCGGTGACAACAATATTGAAAAATTATTGTCTAAATTGGTTGATGGGAAAATGGAGATGCAAAAACAATACACTGCAAATTCTCAAGACATTAAAGAGATGCAGAAGCATCTTGGGGATGTGATTAAGAAATCAAGAGCATGATCTTGGACGATTGCCTGGAACTACACATCCAAATCTTAAATTTGAGCATGCAAACATCATTATCACCAAAAGTGGTAGGAATGTCGTCCTGACTCTAAAGGTACTAAAAAATGAAGTGGATATGTAACGCCCCCAAATCCGGGGTCAGAGGATTTGGTCGTCACTATGAAACCTCAATCCAAAATAACATGTTAAATCAATAAATAAATGTCAGCGAAAGATATTTAGCATCTATGACCCCAAACTAATCCAAGATCTTTTTAGGTTACAGTTCTAGAAACAAGAATTCCATATTCCACAGATAAATTTTTCTCTTTGTTTTAAAATTCTTTTAATAAGCTACAAACTCAAAACTAAACCCGCTAGTATAACTTCAAAATGAAATATACGAGGCCCCAACTATACAATACACAACTATAATATAATATAATATAATATAAACAACTTTACATAACAGAACTTACACTAGTCCGCAAATCCTGGACCCACCACCTTCCAAAAGCTTCTTCCTTGCTTTCTTGAATTACGCAGCTAAACAGCGCAAGCTAATCCTCATTGGAGGTTAAATTTGAAAACAGGCAAGTATGAGCGAAAAAATGCTCAACAAGATCGTTATAGCAAATATAGGGTCATTTTGATATAAAATCGACATCTGCAATAGCGCATAACATTTTAAAATCATAATTGCTGAAACAGAACATTTATTAAAGAATAGGATAACCGTTTCTTACTATATTCAAAACTCCTTTTGATATTTTCGAGCGAAATGTTTCAGCAATACTTTGAATCTTGATGAGAATAAAACTCGTAAAACTGTGTTTACAGAAATATCGTATTCAACATTAACATGAAACAATGATTATAGAATGAATCAGAAACTTTATTCAAAACCGAACTCTTGACGTCAATCCTCATTTTGTTTTTATATCAAATTAGATATCAATACGAACTTTGATGCTCACAACATCCCATACTGAAGTCAACATCAATCATCTATACTAATTCCACCTTTGATATTTAACAACAAACTAAATATCCACATCAAGCAGATTTTGAATCAAAACCGCATTTAATCTTTTATTCCAAACCAAAACACTTGATAAATTATTCCTTATAAGATTATCAAAAAAAATATAATAATTTAGATTGGAATCCTCGAACGACGGAAATAACCATCCAGTCTTAAAACTCTTTATTGAAAAGGGGTCATAATACTCGACACCCGAAATAATTTTATTCCCCCATTCACTTGGGCAGGAATACTCACAACCAAATCATTTTTCTCAAAATCCAAAACATTTATAAATCCAATAATTTAATAAGTAAAAAAATTAACTATTCTGAACATAGAATAACATGGAGTACTTGCATAATAACCATTTAATTCAGCGATATGTAAAACATTTATCCATTCTGAACTGAGAATAAGGAATGCAATACGCGCATAATAGGATTCAAAATAAATATCACTTGAACAATAAGTGATGATAGGGATACTTGCCTTTGAGTTTTTAGCAGTTAGTCACACTCGCTATAACACAATCCCTCATTCTGACATTTCGTGGTATCATCGTCTTTCCATTCGACACTTCATTGATATGCTGCTCCTGCGATTGCTAGAACCTTGATAACCAACTCCTCCCATTCCATTCTTTCCAATGTCTGGTCCCGATCAACTTGAATAATTCACATCTATAATTAAAAGACACAGCTTTAATTGTCTAAACAATAATTACTCGACGCACTACACATCAAAATGCTATCGTCCACCCATTCGACAGCCCACACATAATTATAACAGTCAAATACAGGATTTTTGACCCACGTACACACGTAATTCATATATAACGTAAACACATAACTTACATATCACATAATTCATATCACACCTAATTCAGTTCATCAAAAGATTCGACTCGGTATGCTTAAAACTGAAATCGGGTCAAAAATATGATTTATCGATCAATAATCAAATCAGAATGACTAATAAAACAAGCGACCTTTCGAAATAAAAGAATTTGTGTCTCGAAAGTATTTTCAATGAAAGCGGAATATTTTCCTGAGTCTAGACGCGTTCGTTTCGTAACAAACAGATGAACGATCTATTTATTATGAATAAAAGAAGAATAAATCAATTAATAATGATATTAATTGATTTTTAAATACTCAAATATAATTTTTAAAAGCTCAAAATATTTTTTAAGAATTATTTGGCTTAATTATAGATAATTATATTCTATTTAACTATTTATAAATAAAATTAATTAATTAAATAAATTAATCAATTAAGTAAATCCATAAATAATTACTTCAAATAAATTATAAATAATTAAATCAAATTTTTGATTTTTCAAAATAATAAAAGAAATTTTGTTTTTGGAATTTATAAGAATTTAGTTAATCAAAATAATTAACTAAATAAATTTTAAAATTAAAAGAAATGATTTTTGAAAAGGGAAATTGAATTTTGAATTAATTTTAAATCAGAAATTGCACAAACAAAATTTGATATGAAGTTTGGAAATTTTGTGGATTAAAACTGGGTTCAGGGAAATGGGTTAACGGGTCGGATCATCGGGTTGTTCAAGAACACCCGCCGGAGTTCATAGGAACCCAGAATCTGGCCATAAATTCTGGCCACCGCAGAAACTTCCGGCAAGCAAAAAATGAGTTGAATCGAACGGTGCAAGTCTGGATTTTCAGTCCCGGTAACCTCCGTCCAAACCCAGCAACTCAGGATTAAGAACAATCGACGCAACGATCAAAAACTCGACGATTCCGGTGAGAACTCCATTAAATCCGGCTAGAAACTCGAATAATCCGGCGAATGATCGAAATCGATCAATTCTAACTTAAAATCAACAACCAACATACCAAAACGAAGCCTAGAACGTTTATAATCTATCAATATCATCTAAATCCACAACCAACATTAGAATAATTTTGAAAAATTAAAAGTTCAAAATGAAAAATTGGAAACTCGGCCATAAACATTCTAAACTACAACAACAACAAAATTATATAAATCAGGTCCTAGAATCATTTTGAAAGTATTACTAACATCATAACTATCCAAAAATCATCGAAAATCACCAACCCAATTCGAGTCCATTACGAAGAAAAATGAAATTACAAAATAATGGACCTTAGGCTGCGTTCTTGGTACCAAAAAATTCCTTGAATCACGGGCTTTGATTTGGTCTAAGAATCGTCGAAAACGGTTCGTTAAATCTCCCAAAATCTGATGATAAAGATGAATAACCGATTTGATTAACACATGAGTTGTCTTATCTGATCAATTTTGATACTATCTAGACTTTATGAGTTTTTACGGAAAAAAAATCAGATAATTGGCTATTAATATTTACCAGAAAGTATCCCCAATAAATCACAAATTGATGTTTTTATCTCGTAATTTAAAATGGACAACCCGGACACAATAATTTTCGGGGAATAGTTTTGAAAATATTATTTTTAAATAAATATAAAATATATACCAAAATTCTGTGAAAACTGCGAATATTCCAAAAAATGCGAAAACATTGAATATTCGAAAGATCTTTGATTTTATAAAAATAAAAACACGAATTTTGTGGGTTTTGACATCTCGGTCGGGGCCCAGTCCGTTGATTTTTGAGAAACAGAAACGGTTCCTAAAATTAACAAAAAACCCCGAAAATATATAAAATGCATTCAAACACACATTAAACGAGATAAAACGAGTACTTTGATAAAGACACAAATAAATACGAGTCCAGATTACAGATCAACTCATATAAATGCATTTTAAACATGTAACGAGTATCCGAAAAATACTCTAGTCCTTACGGGACCACTCACAACTCTATCGCATGCTAATTTATTGCCAGACACACTTTTAAATAATATTAAACACGTAATAATTCATTTAACACATAACAAAATAACTGTAAAATATTATTTTTAATATTTCAAACCTCACCCTATACCCGGATGACATGGATAAAATACCAAGTAATATTTCCGACAGATAAAATATTGACGCGAGCAAAATATCCACTCGATCCTCAAGACAGGAAAATATACTCAGTTTTACCGCTATCGATAAAATGATCAACTTTTAAAATAAGCATTTTGAAAATAATACCTTTAAGTAAATATTTTCACAAAACCAACAGGGACTAACACCATTTAACAATTAGCATATTGAGTCATTTAACGACACGAACTCATCAAACCGGAATAAAATATCCACCATTTGATTCCTTTTACATCAGAAAAGCACATACACATATTCAAGAATAAAAATAATAAAAATTAAAAATCTAGGATATTATAGGATATGCATGGATTAGAGAGATCCAGCAACTGAAAAAGCTTCACACAATAAAAAAATTGAAGAAAGTGACGATTCACAAGCTCATGAGATCTTGCATGAGAAAAAAGAAGAAGCTGAGAGTGAGCACAAATAGTTGGAGGACCAAACTTCACCAAAATCTGCTGGTAAACCTTTTAACTTTCAAATCCAGTTATTACTAATAGTCGCTTCAATTATGTGCCTTTTCCAGGTAGGTTGGTTCAGACAAAGAAGAGTGCACTAAAGACAAATATTTTGGAGACCTTCTTTAAAATGCATATAAATTTGCCTCTCCTAGAATGCATTCAGAATCTACCAGCATATGCCAAGGTATTGAAAGACTTGTGCACTAAACAAATGAGGATGAAGGGAAGAGAGGTTGTTGAGATAAAAGAGAATGTCTCTGCAGTTTTGCAAGGAAAATTGCCAACCAAATGTAAGGATCCCGGGAGTTTTACTATTCCTTGCACCATTGGTAACTCCAAATTTGAAAATGCTTTACTTGATTTGGGTGCGTCAATTAATGTTCTACCATCTAGTCTTTATGAGAAAATGTGTACTAAAACTGAACTTAAAATAGAGGGTGTTACAATTTTATTAGCAGACAATCTCACGTTTACCCGAAAGGTGTTTTAGAGGATGTTCTTATGCAGGTTGGCAGGTTTCAATATCCAACTGATTTCTATATCTTGGACATAGGTGAAGCACCTAATGCACAATTAATTTTTAGGAGACCATTCATGTGCACTGCTCAGACAAGGATTGATGTGGCAAGAGGAGAGCTTATGGACAAAGATAATGAAACTATAAAGTTCAATATGTTTGAGATGATGAGGTATCCTGTGGATACCGAGATGTGCTATGCACTGAGCATAACTAGAGATGTTGCACAAAAGTACTTCGAGTTGATGAAAGAAGATGAGGTAGGGACATTAATTTTGCATGGTATTGGTATTGACAAGGCAGGGAATTTTGAAGTCATTGTCGAGGGTTTAGGTATTTATACCGATAGTATGATGGAGCACTGCAAGGCTCTATATGGAGTGGATTATGTCAAATATGTGACAAACTTGGTACTACCTCTTAATTCCACTCAAAAGCAGTTGTCGTCAATTGTTCAAGCACCTGAACTAGAACTCAAACCATTTCCTTCTCATCTCAAATACGTGTTTCTAGGGAAGGAAGAGACATTTCCTATCATAATTTCATCAAAGCTCATATCTGAACAAGAAGAAAAAGTGGTGAAGGTAGTTGGCAAACACATGAAAGATATTGGGCGGAGCATAGCAGATATTCGAGGAATCAGCCCCACATTATGTTTTCATCGTATGCACTTGGAAGAAGGTGGAAAACCTGTGCGAGTACCTCAACGTCGACTCAATCCTCCTATGATGGAAGTTATGAAGAAAGAAGTCATCAAGCTATTGGATAATGGAATCATTTATCCTATTTCTGACTCAAAGTGGGTTTCTGTCGTGCATGTTGTTCCTAAAAATTCTGGAGTTATAGTTTTAATGAATGAGGAGAACGAGTTGGTACCTCAACGAACTATGACTGGTCATAGAGTTTGTATTGATTACAGGCCTCTCAACAATGCTTTTAGGAAGGATCATTTTCCCTTTCCATTTATTGATCAAATGTTGGAGAGGTTGGCTTTGGATGGATACTCCGGATATAATCAAATCGATGTAGCCCCCGAAGATCAAGAGAAGACAATATTTACATGCCCTTTTGGTACTTTTTCCTTTAAGCACTTATCTTTCGGTCAGTGCAATGCGCCTGGGACTTTCCAGAGATGCATGATGAGCATATTCTCTAATTATGTGGGAAAATTATTGAAGTTTTAATGGACGATTTCAGTGTCTCTGGTGATGATTTTGATGGTTGTTTGAGGAACTTGGGATTAATTTTGCAAAGGTGTGAAGAAACAAATCTAGTGTTGAACTGGGAAAAGTGCCACTTCATGGTGACCCAAGGTATTATTCTTGGACATGTGATTTCTTCAAAAGGCATTGAGGTGGATAAAGCAAAAATTGACTTGATTCAGTATTTACATGCTCCGATAAGTGTAAAAAAGATTAGGTAATTTTTGGACATGCTGGTTTCTACAGAAGATTCATTCAAGACTTTTCTAAAATTGCAAGACCTCTAACTAATCTTCTTAAGAAATATGTTCTATTCGAGTTCAATGATGAATGCAAGTTAGCATTTGAGGAGCTGAAATCGAAGCTTACATCATCCCCTATCAAATAAGATTCTGATTGGAATTTGCCCTTTGAGATAATGTGTGATGCTTCAGATTATGTTGTTGGAGCTTTACTTAGGAAATGGAAAGACAAAAAGGTGCATGCTATCTATTATTCTTAGAGACCTTAAATGATGTACAACTCAATTATGCAACCACTGAGAAGGAGCTCTTAGCAGTTGTTTTTGCTTCGAAGAAATTTCGGTCATATTTGCTTGGTACAAAGTTGATTGTGTACACTGATCATGCGGCCTTAAAGTACTTGTTGGATAAGAAGGAGCAAAAACCAAGACCCATTCGTTGGATCTTGTTGCTACAAGAGTTTGACATTGAAATTAAGGACAAAAAAAGATCTGAGAATGTTTTAGCTGATCATCTGAGTCGCTTGGTGAGGGAGGAAGAAGATGTGCCCATAACTGAGACGTTTTCGGATGAACAACTTCTCCGGATTGAGGTAAGTGCACTAAAATTTTTTATTCCATGGTATGTAGACATTGTGAATTACTTGCACACTAGAATGTTGCTCAATACTTTGACTAGTGCGCAAAAGGATAAAGTTAAACATGATTCAAAATTTTATGTGTGGGATGATTCATATCTTTGGAAGCACTGTCCCAATCTAGTAATAAGAAGATATTTGCTTGATAATAAATTTGAATCTGTGTTAAGGTTTTGTCATAATTATGAATGCGGAGGGCACTTTGGAGCGAAAAAAATGGCAGATAAGGTCTTAGAGTGTGGTTTTTATTGGCCTACAATCTTTAAAGATGTAAAGGAATTTTATAACACTTGTGATAGATTCCAACGATTAGGAAACATAAATGCTAAGAATCAAATGCCCATGAATCCTATTTTAAATGTTGAGCTATTTAATATTTTGGGTATTGATTTTATGGGGCCGTTCTTAAATTCAAATGATTTTCTATACATTCTTTTGGATATTGATTATATGTCAAAATGGGTGGAAGCTAAAGCCACCCGCACTAATGATTCTAAAGTTGTTTCAGAGTTCTTGAGGACACATATTTTTGCTAGATTTGGGATGCCGAGAGTTGTTCTTAGTGATGGAGGATCATATTTTTGCAATCGGACCATTGAGGCGTTGTTTCGCAAGCATAAAATCACACATAAGGTTTCTACACCTTATCATCCACAAACCAATGGACAAGCAGAGGTGTCTAATAGGGAGATAAAGAAAATCTTGAAAAAGACTGTGGGATCAACTCGAAAAGATTGGAGTCAACAGTTAGATGATGCACTTTGGACTTATAGGACAACATACAAGACACCCATTGGTATGTCACCTTATCGCATTGTCTATGGGAAGCCTTGTCATTTACCAGTGGAAATCGAGCATAAAGCATATTGGGCAATTAAATAATTTAACATGAACTTGGATTAAGCTGGGCTGCATCACAAGCTACAACTGTCGGAATTAGAGGATTTACGAAATGAAGCTTTTGAGAGTGCTCAGATTTATAAGGAAAAGACGAAGGTGTTTCACGATAAGATGATTCATCGGAAGCATTTGGAGGTGGGCCAGAAAGTTCTCTTGTATCACTCTAGGTTGCATCTTTTTCCTGGAAAATTAAGATCAAGGTGGATTGGTTCGTTTGAAATTGTGGAGGTATTTTCACATAAAGTTGTGGTGATTAAAAAAGATGATAAAAATATATATATATTTAAGGTGAATGAGCATCGTCTCAAACCATACTTGGAGGACCCTTCCAACCACATCAAGGAGAGCAAGGCTCTTAATGATGTGATCATTTCTGATACTTAAAATATGAGGCAAAGAAATTGTCTACCAAAGTCAATAAAGAAAAGCGCTTCTTGGAAGGCAACCCATGATTTTGGTAAGTTTGTAATATTTTATTTCATTTTTTTGTATTTCTATTAGTTTTACTCCCACAAGATGCCTTGATGTTTTGATCAGAAGTGTTTCAGGAAAGAATTCTTAGTTAAAGCTTATTAATAGAAAATCATAATTTTTCATGCCCATGAAATTTTTATGGAAATCAGAAATTTTTCATGCCCATGAAATATTTTTCATGCCCATGTTTTGTTGAAATCAAAAATTTTTCATGCCCATGAATTATTTTTGATGCCCATAAATTTTTTCTGAAAGCTAAACATAGAAGATGAGCTGATACTGAGTCACATGCGCGTGATTTTATGTTTTTGGATCGACACTTCGTGTTTATGCACTAGGAGAGTATTCTAAATTTTATTTGTATTTTTTTATATTCTTTTTGTATTTTTTTAGGATTATATTAGTTATATATAATGTTATATATTTTTATTCATTGAGGACAATGAACCATTTAAGTGTGGGGAGGTGCTCTTAATATTATTAAAAAAACAAAAAAAAAATAGTCTTGGAGTCTTGTAAAGTAGTTAGATAATCTTGCCATTTTAGATTAAATAGTTTCATATTTCATACATTACTTCATATAGTTTGCATCAAATCATATAGTTGTAGTATTGCATAACATTGCATGATCTCGAACCTGTAGTAGTCCAAGTTAGTGGCCTATGATGATATTATGTGTATATTATTTTAACTAAGTCTTGCCATGATCACTTGATGTTATAATGCATAGTATTACTAGTGCAGAACATATTTTCACTACATAATTTTATGATGCTCTTGAAATGAGACTCAGATATTCTTGTTTCTTGAGTGGCAGCTCCTTGTTGATAATTAGAATTTTGACTATTCATTTTTGAGCTTAGTACGCAAATGCTAAAGTTTGAGGGAAATTGTGGGATATAAATGTCTTGAAAAAAAATAGAAAAAAACAAAAAAAAAGAAGAAGTAAAAATAGTAGTAATAAAGTATACATAAAAAGATTGTATAATTGACTAGGTTGAGCTCATTAATACTCGAGTGATTAAGTCTGAGGGGACTTTGTGCCTAGTGAAAGGCAAATGTCATAGCTATTTGTTTATTCGAGGATTTAACTCAACTCAAATAAGGATATAACAAGTAAATAGTGGTTCTATTGTTAGAGAGATCTCTCAAAGTAACATATGTCAAAAGATTAAGTAACATTGTTCATCTACAGACTTGAGGACTTAATTCACTGGAAGAAGCTCAAGAAATTGATCAAGCCTCAGTGATATAAATCAAGATTGTGGATTTAATCAAGTGACAGAGATCTTGTCAGGGTATCAATTAATTACAGGGATTTAATCTGAAGAAAATTAAGACATGAAGAAACATCACAGATGTTAGTCATTCATGAACCAGACAGTACATCGAGTGTCAACATTGAAGTGGTGAAATGGATTCATAAGTTTCACTGATTTTCAGAAGATTGCAGAAGAGTGGTTGTTGTTCAAGATTAGTATTAATTCTCTATTAATTAATTAAGTCATATAATTTAATTAAGAAAATAATTATATCTACAAAGATTAATTTATTGATTAATTGAATTAATTGATTAATTAATTCTGACTTAATATTATGCATTTTTCAGAAATGATTTTGAATTAATATTCAAAATTAACTCAGCAAGACAAATATTTGAACTGGTATGACAATTGGATTGTCATACCGAAACTCTTTCCAAGTCTTTTTAGATTGTCTTGCCAATAGTCTTTCCAGCTTAAAGGATTTTCTTGCCGATAGTCTTGCCAGTTCAATCAATAGTCCTACCGAAAGTTCTACCAGCTGTTGGGATTGTCTTGCTGAGCTAAAAGGATTGTCTTGCCAATTAAATCAAGTGGGTTATTTGAATATAAAAGAACAAAATATGATTTTCAACAGAACAGCATTGAATATCAAACCAACTGAAGAACACAGAACAAAAGCAGAGAACTTATTGCAATTTCTCAGGACATTAATTTCTAGTATTTATTGTTAAATCTAAACCACTAGAAATCCTTCTCTTGTTCTTGTGTAACTATCTAGCGGATCAAAATCCCTAGAACTTAATCTCAAATTGCTTTTAGCATTTGATCCTTTTTATTTCAAAAATAGAAAAAGTTCATGTCGAATTTATTCTAGATTTGGAATAATTTATTTGAGATTAATCCCTTGTAAACGATACCATTGTTGTAACACCTTTCAAGTTTAATAATAGTTTTATTTAACTTGAATTTTGTTTCACTTTTTTATTCCGCATGTTATTCGATTAAACGGAATAGTTTATATTCAACCCCCCTTCTACAAACATATTGGGACCTAACAATTGGTATCAGAGCCTTCTGATTAACGAACAAATCAAGATCCTATACTTTTGTGATTCTTCCACTCCTTGAATTTTTATTTACTCAAAAATTCATAATGACTACACAAAAAGTTGGAAACGTTAAAATTCCACTGTTCGATAAAGAAAATTATATTATGTGGAAGAAGAAGATGCTCCTGTTTTTACAAGTTGCAAATCCCAAATATCTGGACGTGTTAAAGAAGTGTCCAAAAATTCTAATGGTTATTGAACCAGAGGTTATAGAAGATGATGTTGTAATTATCAAAGCTAGAACCTATATAAAAGACCCTGAAGATTTTTCTCCTGCTGAAAAAGAAGAAGCCTCCTTGGATGCCAGCCTTTAATTAATTTTAGTTGATTCCCTTGATCCCTTGATGAACAGACATGTGATGAACTGTAAAAATTCCAAACACATCTGGGAAACTATTGAGGTGATTAATGAAGGCACAGAGGAAGTTCGGGAGAACAAGTTAGAGATCCTAACCTCGGAGTATGAACATTTTAAATCCAATCCAGGAGAAGGAATTACTGAAGTGTTTGAGAGGTACAATGCATTGATCAACAACCTGAACATAAATGGAAAATATTATTCAATCAGGGAGGTTAACAAAAAGTTCCTTTTAACACTGCCAACTCATCTTGAACATAGAATCACTGTCATAAGAGAAGCGAGAGATCTGAATGAGATTTCTTTGGAAAGGCTCTATGGTGTGCTAAAAACCTATGAGTTGGAGCAGATTCAGCAGGTGGAAGTCTACGGGAAAGGAAGAGTGGTCAGCACGTCTACTGCTCTAGTAGCTGAAGAACAACAACAACAACCACAACAACAACAACAATCTCAACAGTCAGAGAGAATGGTACAGTCTTCCAAGGCTGAAGAAAATGTGATAGTAGCAGAATTTGATCCTCCTACTACAAATCAATCAGGAGATGATTTTTACTCCTTGAAAGAACTGGAGCAATTGGAAGATGAGTCAATGGCCCTGATTGTCAAGAGATTCTCCAATGTCAGATTCAGGAGGAATCCCAAGTTCAAGTACAAGTCCTACTACAACAGATTTCAGAAAGGTGGATCTTCATCCTCTAACACCAGCAGTGGTGGATACAAAACAGGGATGGTTGATCGAAGCACCATTCGATGCTTTAACTGCAATGAGTTGGGACACTTTGCCATAGAATGCAGGAAGCCAAAACAAGTTAGGAAGAACTCTTATGATTCTAATCAGAAGAGTAAATTTGAAAGGGCTTACCTGGAAAAGGGAAGAAGCTGGGATGATACTGACAGTGAAGAGGAAGAAGTTGGGAATCTTGCTCTTATGGCTAGTGATGTAAACACCTTATCATCAAGAAAAGAGGTAAAATTTACTGATGCTGAATTAGTCTATCATCTAGGAGGCTCCTTAGATTGTGCTCGTCGTGATAATGAAATGTTAACTCAACAAATCAAAGACCTTGAGAAAGAGGTCAATGAATTAAGACTTGTGCACATTACTCAAGATAAATTAAAAGAACAAGTATCTTTTCTAGAGAATAGAGTTGACTGTTATAGGCAACTCGAAACTATTCTCAAAGACAAGATCACCAGTCTTGAGACTAAAGTCAAAGCTTACTTTAATTCTTGCTCTAAGGCTAAAGAGTTCTACAATAAGCAAGCTATTAATCAAACATCTGGAGTAGGTTATGATTATAATGTTTCTATTGGAGAATTAGGCATAAACTCCCCTCCTCATGTTTGTGCTAAAGGTAGGGAAGTACCACATGTGCTTAAGGGTGTTGATAAACCCCTCTATAAAAAATCAATTGCTGAACCATTTGATGAGACCTCTTTTATTATTCAAGAAGAAATGCATGCTGAAGATCTTGCTAATGAGAAGGTTGTTTCCAAGTCAAGTGTGTCGAAAGTTCCAGTCAAAGTTGTGAAAGCAACTAAGACTAACTCAGACACACCTGAGTTGGATAACAAAAATGTCATGCCTACCATGCATAATTTTCCTGTTGCTAATTCCTCTCATAAAGTATGTGGTGTTTCTAATTGCATGTCTTGTGCTTTTAATTTGATGGTTGCTTATTTTAATGATAAGCACATTTCTAGTGATAAGACTACTCCTCGTTAGCATGTGAATAATAAGAAGCATAATAGGTCTAAGACTGCTAGTCCTCCTAAAGCTAGAAAGGAGACATTTGTGCCTAAGCCTAAACAGAAATTTGTCAAGGCTGTTTACAAGGTCAAATGTCCAGTCATTGAGAAAGTTAAGAACATTAAAGTTAAGAATGTTGTTTTGCCTGATAAAGGCCAATTTTACAAGTATGCCGGACCCAACCAAGCTTGGGTTCCGAAGAAGGTCTAATCCATTTATATTGCAGGGCATTAAACAGGTGCAACCAGTAGTGTGGATTCTTGACAACGGATCGTCAAGACATATGACCGGAGATAGAGCCCTACTATCAAATGTGGTTGAGAAAGCTGGCCCAGTGGTTACCTTTGGAGATAACAGCAAAGGTCTAACTGAGGGATATGGCTGTTTGCAAGCTGGTAATGTTATCATTGAAAATGTGTATGTTGTGCAAGGACTTGAACACAATCTGCTTAGTATTAGTCAGTTTTGTGACAACGGCTACAATGTTTTATTCGACAAGCTGAAGTGTCAGATTCTGCACAAAAAAAGTGAAAAACCCTCCTTGATGGGAATCCGGAAAGGAAATCTGTTCATAGCTGACATGAACTCTGGAAGCAATCCTGAAGTCAATTATTTCTATGCAAAGGCATCTTCAGATGAGAGTTGGCTAAGTCACAAGAGACTTTCCCATCTCAATTTCAAATCAATGAATTCTCTTGTCAAGAGAGAACTGGTCAGAGGTCTGCCTCAGCTGGAATTCTCCCCAGAAGGACTGTGTGAGGCTTGCCAGAAAGGAAAGTCAAAGAAAGCAAGTCACAAAGGCACTGACACATCCTCCATAACTGGTGTTCTCCAATTATTGCACACGGATTTATTTGGACCAGTTAATGTTCTTTCGATGTCAAAGAAGTGTTACTGTCTTGTGATAGTTGATGACTATTCTAAGTATACGTGGGTTTTATTCCTTCACTCTAAGGATGAAACACCACAAGTTGTGATTGATCATATCAAGTTGATTGAGTTACATTCTAATGTCCCTATTAGAGCAATAAGGTCAGATAATGGAACAAAATTCAGAAATTCACTTCTCAATGGATTCTGTACAGACAAAAGGATTACCAGACAATTTTCAGCTCCTAGAACTCCTCAGCAAAATGGAGTGGTAGAAAGGAAGAATCGTACATTGATTGAAGCTGCAAGAACTATGTTAAGTGAATCAGGTCTTCCAATGTACTTTTGGGCTGAAGCTGTCAATACTGCATGTTATACTCAGAATCGAACTCTAATCAACAAAGACTTCATGAAGACTCCTTATGAGATTATGAATGAACAGAAACCTTCTATCAAATACTTTCATGTATTTGGTGCCAGATGCTTCGTGCTCAAGGATGGAGATGATCGTCGTGGTAAATTCGAGGCAAAGGCATATGAGGGTATTTTTGTTGGATATGGAAAAAGATCATACAGGGTGTATATCATTGATCAACACAAAGTAACTGAAAGTGTCAATGTTACATTTGATGACACTAAACTCCCAAATATCCAAACTGAAGATCCTTCTGAGAAACTGAAGTTTGATGATATGTCATATTCAGAATCAGAACATGATCAAGAACCTGAGGTTGTTGCTGGTGAAGAACATGTTAATCATGATGATACTCAAGGTAATGGTGATGGAAACATTGGCAACAATGGAGATACCACTGCTACTGACGAAGAATCATCAAGTCAACCTGATAACAACTCAGGGGAAGATGCTGAAGGATCAACTAGTAGGACACAACATCCCAATGAATTTCAAGGAGAATCATCAAGATCAAATCTTCCAAGACAGACTATCTGGAATAAAGCTCATCCTTTTGAGTTGATTATTGGTGATCCAGATGTTGGAGTCAGAAATAGACGTGCTACTCAAAATGAATGTCTGTTCTCAGGATTTCTTTTTGAGATGGAACCTAAGAAGATTGAAGAAGCACTGACTGATCCAGATTGGGTGATTGCCATGCAAGATAAACTCAATCAGTTTGAACATCAACAAGTCTGGAAACTGGTACCTAGACCTACACACAAGAAAGCTGTTGGTACTCGGTGGGTATTCAGGAATAAACTAGATGAAGATGGTATGGTTACAAGAAACAAAGCAAGACTGGTAGCTAAAGGGTATTCTCAAGCGGAAGGCATTGATTATGATGAAACCTATGCTCCAGTAGCTAGACTAGAGGCCATCAGGATATTTCTAGCATTCGTAGCATTCTCGAACTTTAAAGTTTATCAAATGGATGTCAAGAGTGCCTTTCTGAATGGAAAGCTCGATGAAGAGGTGTATGTAGAGCAACCTCCTGGTTTTGAAGATCCAGATCATTTGGATTTTGTCTACTTTCTTTTCAAGGCTATCTATGGTCTCAAACAGTCTCCTAGAAAATGGTATGACACTCTCTCTGAATTTCTTATTGAAAATAGCTTTATAAGAGGTGTCATAGACAAAACTCTCTTTTCTAAAAAGCATAAGAATGATACTATATTAGTCCAAGTCTATGTGGATGATATAATATTTGGGTCTACTAATGATAATCTCTGTAAGAGATTTGCTAAGTTAAGGAACAACAAATTTGAAATGAGCATGATGGGAGAGCTGAAGTTCTTTCTTGGATTACAAGTAAATCAAAGGTTAGATGGAACTTTTATTTGTCAATCCAAGTATCTTAAGGAACTCCTCAAAAAGTACAATCTAGAGGATTCCGCATCAGCAAGGACTCCGTCAACTACAGCTGTCAAGCTTGGACCATGTGAAAACTCTATTAAGGTAGATGTCACAAGCTACAGAGGTATGACTGGCTCGTTACTCTATCTTACTGCAAGTAGACCAGATATTATGTATGCTACATGCTTATGTGCAAGGTTCCAAGCGGATCCTAGAGATATTCATCTCGTTGCTGTTAAACGAATCTTGAGATATCTTAAGGGAACACCAAATCTAGGTATTTGGTACCCTAAAGAATCTGGTTTTAACCTTGTTGGATATACAGATTCAGATTACGCGAGTAGTGTTATTGATAGGAAAAGCACCTCAGGGAGTTGTCAATTCCTAGGTAGCAGACTAGTCTCATGGTACAGCAAGAAACAGCAAACAATTTCCATTTCAACGGCCGAGCTTGAATATATTGCTGCTGGAAGCTGCTGTGCTCAGATCTTGTGGATTAGGAATCAGCTACGGGACTATGGCTCTGTATTGAACAAAATACCTATTCTATGTGACAATACAAGTGCAATAGCCATCACCAACAACCGTGTGCAGCATACAAGGACCAAGCACATTGACATCAGGTATCATTTTATTAGAGAGCACGTCATGAATTGTACTGTTGAACTATTTTTTGTTCCAACAGAAGAACAAATAGCAGATATTTTCACTAAACCACTTGATGAATCCACATTTACCAGATTAGTTGGTAAATTGGGTATGTTGAATAGCTTTATTGATTACACTAGTTAATATCTGAGATCTGTTATTGAATGAATTTACAAATGAATTTTTCATGAATGAAAAATTCATTTGCAAATTTATTTTATCATATTTATCATTTTTTTTGCTTATTTCTATGTAAGTTTTATTATCTTACCTTCTTTATTTATTCTACTTGTTAATTTTAATATCTCAGAATATTTTATTTTCTCTAAAAATATTTTTCTATGAATTTTATTTGCTAAAATTCAACAGGAATCTATTTTTGGAATAAAATATAATTACTTCTGAAATATTGTTATTTTTGTAAATATATTCTGTAAGTGTAAATTCTGTTTAATTTGTTTTATTACTGCAGTGACAATCGGCAAGACAATTGAAATTGTCTTGCAGAAAGTCATTCCAGTGTATATGTGTATATATGTTTAATTTTATTTTCAGTGTAATTTTATACTGGTAAGACAATCGGTATGACTATCAATAGTCTTGCAAGTTATAAAACTTATATTATATATATATTTCTTTTTATTTTTGTACTAGAATGACAATCAGTATGACTATCGAATCTCTTTCTAGTATATTCTGTTTAAATTCATATTATTTTATACTGGTATGACAATCGGTATGACTATCAGATTGTCATACTAGTTATCTTTTTCCTTTTTAAATTCCAACCGTTTGCCTGGTATGACAATCGGGAAGACAATCGGTATGACTATCCTCGATTGTCAAACCAGTTGTCCTACTTAATAAATTTTGTGATTGTATTCAGTTTTAAAATCGATTCAACAGCCGAGTCTTTCTCTCTCTCGTCGATCAAATCAGCCACCATTGTTATCTTCTTGCTCGAGTTTTTACTCAGCACACTTAACTGTGATATATACATATACGTGTGTATACATACAGTGAGGAAGTGCTGCCCATTTTTTATTTTCACTTCATTTTTTTTCTCTTCAAAATCAGTTTTTGTTTATTTTTGGGTATTTCTATTTAATTTTGTGTCTTGTGAGTTTGCAGATCTAATATTGTGAGTTAAGAACATTAACGAGATACATTTCTTTCTAAATTTTTCGGATATAATTGATTTAATTCGAATTATTAAATTTTTTTTAATTCGAATTTTCTTAATATTATTCTTAAAATTCTGAAAGTGTGTGTTTTATTATATTTTTAATGGCTCTCAATTTCCAAATTGTCACGCATAATCATGTTGGTTATTTTAATCCAGAAAAGTGTGATGTGGAAAAATTTAAGCCGTGGATTAGATTTTTAAATGACCATTCGATTGTTAGCTCTGCTATTAAATCAAATGTTCTATTAAATGTCGATCTGCTTAGACTGATTTGCACAACCTCTACTGTGGCCGATGATCCTAAATCTGTTTCATTCACCGTGGCAAACACACAGTATATAGTTGATGAAATAGTCATCAATCGAGCGTTAAATTTTCCAATGGACAATTTCTATAATTTACCCTCTGAAAATGATATTTCAAACTTTTTCCATGCCATTCACTATTAGGGGGTGATTAATTTAACCAAGTTGTCTAAATCCAATTTGGTTTCAGAATGGGATATTTTCTTCGATACACTTTCCAAAGTGTTTGCCAACTGCACTAAATCCAACTTTCACAACATCACTTCCACTCTGCAGTATATTGGTCTTGCGGTTGTTTTCAATCAAAGGATCAATTTTGGCAAACTACTTTTACCCATTCTTCTGAGACGTCTCACTACAGCTTTACGTGATCATTCTACGAATCGTAGGGTTTCGTGCTACTACGCTCATTTTCTTATGCTTATAGCAGAACATCTTCTCACACCTGAGCATAAAGCTCTTTTTGCTAACTCATCAGTAGCTGAACCCCCTCCCGTAAGCAAAAAGATTTACACACGCCAAGACACAACCTTCAAATTCATGCAAGTTCCAGTACTTGTATCTGCTTTCATGGCCACTTTCATTCCTTTACCAATTTTCAATCTTCCCGGTCATGAACAGCAAGCTCAACCTCCAGTGGTTCAAGCCACCCAGGCACAAACATCTGATGCTCTTCCACTGCAGGTAATAAACCCATGAAGTTGTATAACCGCAGCTTCAATCCCAGGTCATAGAGCCAAACACAGAGTCACAACCTATCTCAAACTGTCACCCACTGTCGAAAATGTTACCGAGAAGGTTAGTAGGAAGTAGTATGTTGTTGGATGTGAATGAACCCTCAGCTCTGCCTCCTCCCAAGAAAAGAAGAACATTTACTAAGGCATCTGAAAGCCCATCCTTGTCCTCCCAACAGGACATGGACTTTGATATGGCCTGTGAACAGTTACTAGAGACATTCTCTCAACAGGATGAATCTATTAGAATTCGCCATAGGGCCATGGCATCTTGTACTGAGTCAAGCACACTTCCATTACTCACAATGGAAGCATACAGACCAATAGATGATACTCAGGACACAGAGAGAGGAGTGCGCATTGAGTCGGTTACAGTGCCTGCCATAGTTACGGCAAAAGAGCAGTCACATGCTTCTGAGGGAAAATCTGACTCTCAGCCACCTCTAATAGAGTCATTTTCTCCCCTCCCAGATCCAACACCTCTGGCTCCCTCACGGGATTCTCCACTCGCAGATTTATCTGGAGAAAGTGGAGGGCAACTCGGTCAATCTATCCCTGAAGCAATTCAGACATCTATTTCACATGAAAAGATAGATTTGACTGAGGATCGGGACTCGCGAATTCCCATTGCACCACCACTGACCTCTCTTGAAGAGGCTAGGGTGATTTCAATTGCAGGTACAGAAGATCAGCAACAGGATGGCTCATCACGATCACTTATATTGAGAGAAACACAAGCACGTGAGTTGAGTGAACCAAACTGGAGAGATATTCAGGTGAGCGCAGACACAGACACAAACACTAAAAATCTGTTAGCTCAAATTGATGATCTGAAAGAACAACTTGCTAAAAGTCAGGTTGAGGCTCAAACATTCAGAGCACAAGTGGTTGAACGGTCTTCTTCTTCCACCTCTGTCAATAATCAGCTGGCACTCATCAGGACTGAGATATCAGATTTGAAGTCCACTGGTGTACCAAAGCTTAACTCCATTCAGGCATCTCTAACTTTATCAGCTAAAGACATTTCAAACTTCTGTTCTCTCCATACAAGAATGACTTCTCTTGAAGACCTGGTTGAAATGAATCATTCACTAGACTCTTCCAGATTCGTGAAGATAGAAAGGGGCATGGAACATCTCAATGAAGGAATGAAGCACTTGTATTTCATGATAAAAAATTCTCACTGCCCTAATGAAGAACAAAGGACTTTCTTTGAAGGGCCGTCTGGTGGAGGCTCAGGCTCTGGAGGTAATGGAGGTCGGGGGGGGGGGGGTCTAAAGGAAAATCTGTAGAGGATTCCTCAACTAAGGGGGAAAAGCAAGGGAGAAGTGGAAAGGGTAAAGAAAAAGATTCTTCTGCTGGAGACACAAGGAAGGCTGATGATGTCTACTATAGTGGAGAACAAGATGACTTTGATATTTTTGACATTCCCACTGAACCAGTCTTGGAAGATAAAGATGGTTTCTTTGAAGCTGAGGAGGAAAGTAATTTTGAAGAATGGGAAGAGGAAGCTCAAGTGGATCCTGTTTTTGAGAAAGAGTTTCAGCAGCAACAGTCAGAGTTGAAGAGAAAAGAAGCTTAACTTAAAAAGATATCCCAGATCATTGACATGAGGAAAGACATTCAACGAACAGAAACTTTTGAAAAGCAACGTCTTCATGACATCAAAGCTGAAGAAAAGAGGAGAGATGTAAATCTGAAGATTGGTGTAAAATGGGATGAAGCTAGGAGAGTACTTGATATGCCTCAGCTGAGCACAAACAACGACAGGCAGTTTCTACACCTTCTTGACAAGCTGGAAATCTCTAATCTAAACAATGATGTGTACATGAATGCTATCAAGACTGAAGTTGTTATTCCTAGTGGACTAATAATGAGATTTACAGAAGGGGGGTTGAATGTAAATCTCAAAACTTTTTCAAGTTTTGAGCAATTTTAAAGGCTTTGTGTTCAAGATAAACAAGTGTGTGAATTGCTTTAAGCTAATACAGACAGATATATATTCAAGCACTAATGTAAAGAACACAACAGACCTTAAAAACTTTTCTGGTGGATTGTTGTTCCACCAGAGATGGTATTTCAGAAAATCTGTGATTCAAGATGTTGATCACAGCTGCATCCTAGTACAAACTAGATAATTTTTCTCTCAAGATTTTTCTAAACAACACTGGAAAAATTCTCATCTAATTACTAGCTGCTACTTGGTTTATATATCACCAAGTGTACAAGTGAAGACAAAGATAAAAATACAATAATAAAATAAGTTCTCCACTTGTTTCTTCTCCATATCACTCAAGTACTTTGTTGACTATTGCCTCTTTGTACTAGAGTAGAACAGCTGCTTTTTCTGATGTTCCTGAAATTAGGCTTCCACATTTCAGTTATCTCTGTCAACCCATGTGCCTCTGTCTGCTGTTACAACTACCACTGATCAACTGCTATTTAATAGAACATCCGTTGAAGCCTTCATCCGTTGATGGCTTTATCCATTGATGTGTTAGCAGTTGAAGCTCTATCCGTTGAAGCTTTAGAGACATCCGTTGAAGCTTTGTTTCTCATCCGTTGAAGGTCCTTAAGATATCCGTTGATACCACTTCATTTATACAAAATTACAAGGCATGAAATATTTACAATTGGCCTTCCTATTTGCATATCTTCTAGTAGTCAACATGACTTATATTTTCTTTCAACTTCTAAGAATTATATCTTAAATACAGAGACTGAAATGTGCTACAACACTAGACTTATTTCTAAGTAAAGCTGCACCATTAACGGATAGCCAAAGTGGTCTTATCCGTTGAGGCTACAAACACCAAACTTCTACTTAAGTGTTTTGTTAAACATATCATCAAACTAATGCATATATACTCCTAACATTCTCCCCCTATTTATATTTATAAGAATTGTAGACATAAATTCAGGGTTAACTTGATGATAACAAAACACTTAACAAATATATGAATTGAAACTAAGTAGAAATTTAAAAGTGTTGTAAAAGTGTATGAACTAGGAGGTAATTGAAGATTTACAGAATTTCGAAGGGTGCTCCTCTAGTCTGAGCATATCATCTTTTTCTTCTTTGTTCCCTTGTTTTCTTCCTAGCCCTTTGTCATTTTCCTCAATTTGGAGTTGGAGTTGTCTGTAGAATTCAGCTTCATCTTCATCACTGATATCCAACTTAGATTGCATTTCCTTGAGAGTTTCATTGCTGGCAATCTTGAGTTGGTCTTCAAGTCTGAAAAATCTTCTGACTCCTTTATCATCTCTAAATTTTATCAACCAATGAGGTGATTTGTGGATTGTAATTCCCCTTTCTTGAATGAGTAAAGTTCTGGGCAAAGCATTGGGCTCCCTCCAAGTTTTCCTTATGTTGGCAATCTTGTTGAGAATTTCAGTCTTGGCAGTCCTGGTAAAGCCAGAATCCTTTTGTATGGCTGAAAAGACTCTGATCAAGGTAGAGTAGCCTTCATTCAGAATCCTGTAGAGAGGCCATGTTCTTTCCCCAGCTCCTTTGTATCTGAACACCAATCTCTCTGGTAGCTGTCTGTAGGCAGCTATTCCCCTTACATCCTTCAGCTCATCCAGATAGAGTTCAATGTCTGAAATTTCTTTTATGTCACAGATGTGAACATAATCATCTTTAGAAATGGGTGGCTTAGGCTTAGGTTTTTGTTTTTGAGTGAATTTCTTAGAGGTTAGGGGAGGTATAGATTTGGATTTTCTTTTCTATTTCTTTGGTAGTGGAAGAGTGGTTAAAAAGGTAGGCAATTTGATGGTGTCCCAATCAATAGGTTCCTCTTTTGGGATGATTAGTTCACCATGGATGTTTATAGTGGGATCAGCAACACAAGGTTCAGGTATGGAAGGTAGTGGTTTAGATATTGATTTAGTTTCTTCAGTGTTATCTTCACTCCTTCTATGTGCCTTGGCCTTTCTTCTGTTTCCCTTCTGCCATTCCTCTCTTTCCTCCATACTCTCACCAAATATACTCCCAAAAACCTCATCTAGGTTTGCAATCTTGTCTTCACCCCTGACTTCAATTCCTTTCTCTCCTTCAACTTGACTTGACTTTAGCTGTTGTTCAAGCTTTGCTTGTGCTCTTTTGTCTTCCTTGAGTTTTTCAGCTTCTTTCTTTAACCTTTTGGTTTCTTCCCTCTTGGCCTTTGTAAATTTGGGATGTCCTTGCATCACACAGATACTCTTTCCCTC